>NW_005842549.1:905539-929700 GCF_000455745.1 Alligator sinensis
CCCCCCTGTTAAAGGTCTTGAGTCATTGATGCTTTCCATTTTAATCCTTTTCCTGTTGCATTGGGATTTGCAGCAGATGAACTCGCATGTCATACCACAGCTAAACTTGTCTAATTTTCCCTTTTCCAGTTTTCCTCATGGGCATAGGGAAAAAGCATTTACAAGAAGAGTCATCTTTCCTCTGTATCTGGTTCATCTTGCATTAACATATCTCTAGTATTTATAGCATCACACCTCCACAGTAGGGGTGTCTTGGCAAGTGTGGCTACCTTACCATCTTCATCAGGGGGTCCTCTGCACCTAGGTCAAACAGAGCTCTTAAATTAGTGACCAGATTTTTAAGCATCTAAGGGAAAACTAACATATTATTCTTACTACTATCACCTGGATGTTTCAAGGTCAGGAAAGATTTCAGCACCCAGGTTGGCATCTGGTGTTTCTGGTGGGGGGGGTAGAGAGAGGTTTCCACTCGCAATGACTTTGCAGCCTTCTTTCCCGTACAGCCACCAGCCTCTTCCGTGGTCCCTGCCTTAAGGGACCTCAGATCCTAACTACTTCTGCAGTAGGTTCAAGTGGCATGTCCGCTATTTAAATCATGCATGCTATGTACTCTGGCATCATAGATCACATTCTGAATGTGGCTCAGCACTCAGTTAGATCTAAAATGGCCTATTTGGCCTCCTCGATCAAGCTGTCCCTCTAGCTTTGATTGCTGCAAACTTGTAGGCCTGTGGTTCATCTGTATTGCAGTTCTGAAGCCTGAAATAAACCCAAACCCCAGTCACCGCAAAACCCTGTGCTAGTTCCAGCCCTGGGACATGATGCAACTCGACCTATGCGGTTCGCTCCTAAGTGAAGCATGTGAACACCTCCGTGTTGGATCGCTGCTCTGCTACGGTGCCTTAATCTTGATTTGCAGCATCTGCTGCGTTTTTGTCTCGGGGCTCTCTTTAACAGCGTTGGTCAACTGCCTCAAATGACATAGTGCGTTTAAGGACAAGTAAGAAGCACCGGTTTCCAAGAAGCGATGCAAAGTCAGATCCTTCTAATGCACTGGGTTTCTAAGCACCCTCATGAAGATTGTGCCATCTTGGCCTACCACGCTCTCTGAGCAGTGCAACTTCCAACTCCTTTCGACACTCAAAACCTTCTGATGTTCAGCATTACTTTGTCTCCACAAAGGTCTTATTTAAGAAGGGTTCTTTGCATGGGAATAATCTCTCTAGAAACATTGCTATCGATGGAGTTCTAAATCCTCTTGGATCATAAACTGCTGAGGCCAGGGGCCATGCTTTGTCATTGGCTGAGTGTCCCCATGCACAGTAGTACCATATAAAGAATAAATACAATAATGAATCGGTTATCCCTGACCCTTGCCTCCTTGATTGAGGTCAGAGAGAAAAGCCACCAGAAGGGGAAAATGGCATGGAAGACTGAAATCTCTAGTGCCTCCCTGGGGAAGCATAACCCAAAGTTCAGGCATAGCATTTAATTAAAAAAAATATATACAGACACCCAAAAATGAGCATCTGTCAAACAGACAATTAACTGTCTGATGTGAGGAGTCTGGCGTCCCAGTACATAATACTTCATGCTAACGCACAACCTCCAAACCATCAAGCAGCTACGAGCTAATATGTCAACACCCTAGCTCCCAAAGGAGCGTGATTAATTCAAATGTCATCAGCAATGCAGATGATATTGTAGTTCATGACCACCACACATCTCAAACTGCCAGGGCTCAGATGTGAAACATAATGTGTGACAAAGACCTGAAAGGAGGGATACACAAACCTTTTTAAAGTGCTGTTGGATTCCTGCCTGTGCTTCAGATGACTCCTTAAATCAGCCCAATTTCATGATTCTTTGTTTCAAATGCAACTCATTTTCAACACTAAAACTGATGAGACATCTTAGTTGTGTGGAGTGCAGATAGCATACAAGGATTCCTAGAAATAAGCAGGATTTGAGAGAGAGAGAGAGAGAGAGAGTGATCTAGTATGCCGTGAAAGCAATATTCCCTGTAGAAAACAGAGGGTCCTGCAAATACTAAGGGTAACATCTTACTCTTATTGTTAGAGCACAGGGTATCTAAAGTGTTTCCTATCTGTTTAGGGGGCCAGATCTTCAAATGCTTGACACCGATGCATTGAAGCTAATGGTGCAAGAGCAGCTTATACCCACTGAGGTTCTGGCCTTATATTGAGGCTTGTGACACAAGTTCATCTTGGTGCACCTACAGCAGCTGGCGAGTTGTGTCTACCCTGAATCTCGGTGCAAATTCAGGGCTGGAAGATCAACCAATTTCTTTGCAACTGAAAGGCAATTACAAGAGGCTGAAGGTCCTGAACGATCAAAAGGATCAGAAGAAACCGATGAAAGCAGTAAGGAAGAGAGACTGGATGGCGCTGGTGGGAAACTTCACAGAAGGACGAGCGAGGAAGGTGTGGGGAGCCATGGTGGGTATACAGCTAAAAGGGTTGTTGCTGACCCAGTGTGGATGGCTGTAAGAAACATCTTACTGGTGAGAGCTGCATCACAGATGAGGCTCGACGGGCTCACAGTGCCCAATGGAGAGCTGTGGGGAAGAAGAAACAGCAGGGCATGTATTTTGGGAATGTACATATGTAAAGTGGGTGTGGGAAAGGGTCTGCCGCTTTCTGAGTGTCACCAAAAGAAACCTGTCATTAGTGCAGGAGATGGCACTATATGGACTCCAACCAAAGGGACCAGAGGAAACATTATTAAGGACTTTATTAGCATGTGTTAAAACTAGTTTATGGAAAATAAGAAACTTCTGGATGCTTAAGCGGATGGCGTTTACTGAAAGAGTGCCAAAACTGGGGCTGCATGAACTGAAATACTTCATTGATCAGGACAAAGAAGAGATCAGAGAGGAAGAAGCAGAAAAGTGGGGGGGGGGAAAGGACTGGACACACTTGTTTCACTAAACCAACAGAGAGGACTTGTGGGAGGGACTGAGTGTTTCAGGCGGTTAATGAGGTAACAGGTTTTGACGGGGCTCTGTATGAAGAAAGGGTTTTTTTTTTCTATGGAAAGTCAATGTATGTTGTTTAAGGGTTTAATATATGTCACTGTACGGTTTTGATATGTAGTTGTTTCTGTGATATGAAGTCTTGGTAAAATAAGGATGCTCAATATGTATAGCTTTAGAAGTGTAGTGTGGTAAGTGTGTTTTTAATAAAATTTGTTTAAAAAAAATAAATAGGTTCCCATCAGTATATTTGTCCAATATGGGCCATGTGTGTTTTATAGTCATGCTTACTGTTTGCTGACTTTAATCAAATTTATAATTGGTTTCCATTATTGAGCACATGCTGCTTTTGGCAGCAGTCTGATGACAGACAATGCATTTAGTGAGGTTTTTTTCCTCATGCGCAAATATAAGATGGGGCCTTTATTCCCCCCATGCTGACTGACACGGAGGGGGGAACCCTGCCTTGTATTCAAGCAAATACAGTAGTTTTAATACTAATGGGAGTAACATTGTGTCACAGCTATACTTTGCTCTCTAAAACGAGGACCACGTGCTCAGTGAAAAAACAGAACTAGGGACTAGTCCGAGACTGTAAAATGCCAGAAACTCAGGATTCCTCACCAGCTACACCCACTTCTGCTCCAAATGCAAGGAGATACCATGGGCCTCGTCTTCTCTAACAAATGCTGCAACCTGTACCACCACCACCACCACCCACTGTGGCACCAAAATAGGGCACCCCACAGCACATACCTCTCATCCTCTCCCCAGAAAACAAATACTACAGTGATGGTGGTATAAGAACCTATCCAGGATAGGTTACATCCTGAAATAAGCCTGCAAATCAGCAATCTTCCTTCTCTTCAAGTTTCCCAGGAGCTCTACCTTTCAGAGCTCTGACTTTCAGAGCTGCTCTAATTAAAGTGCCCCCCCCCAAACATGCACACAAATTCACAGCATCAAAAGCATTCACACGTGATCTTTCTGAGCTCTCTGCAACAGAAGAATTACTCTTATTATTTTCCCACAGTCAAAAAATGAGTGAAAGTTAAGAGTTAGCATTTTCAGAGGGGTGCCTTGAGCGTAACAAGGTTGAGAACCACTGACCTAGCTAGCCAGGAGTTCCCTGTGGTTCAGTGGCAGCCTCCTCATCTGCCAGTCTTTACAGTCTGTCTCAGTGGCCTAAAGGGGAATGGGCAGCCTCCACTCCTCTAAAAACTCCTAGGCTAAAACACTCCTCTAAAAACACATGCCTAGGCATGTGTGTCAAAGGTCTGGGTGACCTTTCATGCATACACCATGATCCAGAAGGATTGACTGTTGCCCAAAAAAACCCCTTGATCTAGCTTATAAACAGCCGGTTCATAGATAGTAATTGTAAAACAAACCATCTTCCCTAAGGCTAATAAGGCCCTCCACTGGCCCCTTCAGAGGCATCGGTCATGAATCAAAATGTAATGCAGAACTTCATATATATATATATCAAATCAAATCTATTCATTTAAAATGTCATCTCTTGGTCTGCTCAGTATCTCTGAATGCCCCTCAAATGCAGTCTGTCACCACTATATATTAATAAAAAGTTCTCACTATATGGGAGGCAATTAAGCAATCTCTCTTCAGATAAACAAGCCCTTCACTGTAAATTGAGAATCAAATGTACTGTAACAAATATGACCAGGACATTTCACAAAAAGCACAGCTTGCATTCACACCCATTTCCAAGCATCCTAAAAAGCTCACCGCTAGGGCACGTTTATCAATTGCAAGTTATAGCCAAATATAGTTCATGTCATGTTAACACATTTGTATTGGGAAAATATCTTGATGCCCTTTTTGGGATCCTCCAAATCTAATTTGCTGGTCCCATCAATTACTGCATTGCCATTTCTGCCCATGAGGAATTAAGCACTCCATTTTAACAGCTGCAATATTCTCCTGGCAAAGTTCATGTACAGTACTACATTTCTGAGGGTCAGACTACACCAGTGCTTACAACAACTCTGCAAAATGATACTGCAACTGAATCTTTCTCTGACTAATTTCTCTGTTTCAGCACTCTGCTTTTCATAATTACACGCAATTACTTCGGGCTCTGTAAATAGATGCGTCTGGGATCAAAACATGAATAGAAACGACTGGGGAAAGCCCTGACATTTCAGTAGTCTAAGGCCTGGTCCATCTGTGGATTTTTGTACTGGTATAACTAGTGCAATTAGGGCTGTGAGGTTTTTAAACATAGCTATTGTTATGCCAGAATAATCCCTAAAGAGATTCCATTATACCAACTACTCCAGAATAGTTTATCCTGACCCTTTTCTTACCAAAAAGGGAGTTAGTTTTGCTGGTTATAGAGCACTTGTATACCTGTACACCTGCCTCTGCACCACGTGCAGCAGTAGCTATATTACTATAAGTACACTGGCATGCTAATGCCATTCAACTTCCCACTGAAGACTTGGCCTTATTCTTTTTCTAGGAATGAGTATCCATCACCGTGGGCTGTTGACTCGAGCGCTTGTTTACAGCTCCCAAAAGAACTTGTGTCACAAGCCTCAATATAAGGCGAGAACCTCAGTGGGTATAAGCTGCTCTTGCACCATTAGCTTCAATGCATCGGTGTCAAGCATTTGAGGATCTGGCCCCCAGAATTAGGGTGGCTTACACCCAGAAATAGGGTGTAAGCTTTTCCTGCTATGCTTAGTAGTGAGATGCCTCTGTAGTTGTTGCACTCGCCTTTATCCTCTTTATATAGAGTGACGATGTTTGCATTGCTCATATCTTGTGGTATCTCACCCTCTTTCCAGCTGATGAAGATATGGTAGTTGAGAATTTCTGCTAGGATGCCATCTTTTCCAGGAGCCTTGCCACTTGATAATGAATCAATGGCCTTGCTTAGTTCTCCTGTAGTGGGCTCCACATCTAACTCTGACATGACCTGTAGAGTTGGTATTTGGTCCGGTGATGTTTCTTTCTTGTGAGTAGTGTTGAAGCCAACGGGACATCTGCTTGCTTTTATCTGGAATGGCTTCACCACTGCGTGACTTGAGGGGCAAGGCCTAGAGCTTTCTTCAGACCATCATATATGTCTTCTAGATTTCCTGTGTCTGAAGATGTTTGTATTTCATCACAAAGCTTAATCCAGTACTGATTTGCATAGCCTCTGGCTGCTCTCTGTACCTAGTTTTTTTGCCTGTTGAAGTCTCGTTGTGGTGCCCTCTGTTAGCTTCCTGTTGTGTTCCAGATAGGCTGTTTTCTTGATGTTGATGAGAGGTAGTAGTTCTTTTGCATTGTCTTTGAACCAGCCCTTATTCTTGGATGGTCATCCATTTCCTCCATCAAGGCCCCCTTCTCAGGTGCTTATCCGCCCAAACCCGTTGGCACTTCCGGAGGTTGCCAGGTTAATTTAACTGCCGCCCAGCACTCGGCATTGACCAGCACAGGTTGGACCACTTACGGTCAGAACAGTATCAGGTTTTCGGTCCTGACCCGACAATGGCCTTGTCGCAGCCATACATTTAACTTCCACAGTCTCTTCCCTCTTAAGGGGCTCTTAGCAAGATCCATTTCCACCTGTAGCATCCAGTCATCCCTAAAACCCACATGTACGGTTTCTTTCTGCCTTATCCCTATTTCTTTTGATACAAATACAAAGTCAATTCTTGGTTGTTTCTTTCCACTGGGTCTGTTCTAGTGAAAGCTTTCTCTCCTGTCCACACATCTCTTAGCAACTCTTGCTTTATTATATTTGTTAACAGTGTGGCTGAGCTGTCTAAAGCTCCATTTCCTCCTTCCCCTGTTCTGTCACCCACTTTGCTTATACAATTGAAATCTCCTGCTATTATACACAGTCTCCCTCTGACCATGTAAACTGCTAGCTTTCTAAGCAGTGCATTCCTTCCCTCTCTCTCCAGTGCTGCATATATACATTCAAAATTTCTAATTGTGTTCCCCTGCCTGATAGTATCATTTGTTGCCATCTGCCACTAATGACTTCTGTCTGCTTTGCTCTCAGCTCTGGGTCCTTGAATAATATTGCCACTCCAGCCACTTTGTTCTCATTTGTCCCTGACCTCCAAGACTGTCTCCATCTTCATCTCCTTTTCAGAACATTTATAACCCCTGTCCCTGGTATACCACAGTATTAGAGGTAGATTATATCTGCCCTCACTTGGTTCAGCACTGGTTCAATCTGTTCCCATCATTGCTTTGTTAAGATACTCCTGATGTTAAGTAAAACTGTTGTCAATGCCATTTATGCTTTTTTTTTAAAATGAAAGCGCCTGTCCCTCTAAGGTTTGTCCATGCTTGCTTTGAGTTGAATGTGTCTGTCCCTTGAAGGTTTGTCTGTGCCACTGTTCGGGGCGCTCGACTCCTCCCCGTCCCTCACTCACATTTCAGTACCGTTGCAAGCTTCGGGATTGCTTTCACATTTAGGAAGGCTTTTATATTCCCACCTTCCTGCTACTTCCCACCTCTGGTCTCCGCTCTGAGCGGGATCCCAGAGATGATAGCAGTGGAAACTGGTCTTTGTCTTTGGTACTTCCTTTGACTCATGTCCCTCATTATTAGGAGTCATCTTCTTGGTCTTCAGCCCTTGTGCGTTCTTTCTTTTCCCGTGCTGTCTCTCCGGTTCTTTTTCTTGCTCCATTTCCATTTCAGTTGTCTATAGGGTGCCTTCTCTTTTCCCCTGCTCTACCTCTGTGTCTGAACTGTTTGCTGTTCCCGCCTTCCCTTCCATTTCACCTCCTATCTTCTCCTTCTCTACCTCAATCACTGAAATTTTGCCCCCCTCTTCTCTGTTCCACACTTCTGCGGGGTTTCTTCCACCATTTCTACCTCAGTGTCCAACCCCTCCTCTCCTCTGCTCTGCTTCTCCAGGTTTTGCTGTTCCTCAGGGGATCTGACTATACTTGCAAAGGCTTTGGGGCATCTCATCTACATATAAAGTTTTGGAGGATTCATGGTTCCGGTCATGAGCGGAGGTTGTGGTCGCTGTGGCTTGAAACACTGTTGTCTGCTGGGGGCCCAGCTCAATGAATTGTATATACGTTATGAGCATTGTAGTTTTGGACTAATATCATGCATACTTATGGCTGGGTGGTGTAGGGGAGAGTAAGTGAACTCCTCCAGATGGTGACAGGGTCAAGACCCTAACCAGAGAGGCAGCGCTGTTTGACCGCCTGACCAAGCAGCAAGTGACCCTGACAGCCCATTTCAACCAGGTCATCTCCTCCTTCAGGAACATCCTATGGACAACCAGGAACCTGGCCACAAGCCTTCCAGTCTGAGACTGTCAAGATCAGGGTGAGTGAGCTACAGCTGTACTAGAAGGATGTGGGTGATGGAGAGAAGGTGGTGGAAGACGCATGGAAAAGAACGGCACAGACCGTTCAAGAGTGAGACCATCAGAGGGGAGGATGAGGAGGAAGATAATAATGAAGATGTCAGGGACTCGGGAGCAGCAGAGCCGTGAAAGGATTGGGGAAAGAAACAAAGAAGTTATAAGCGGGGTGGAGGGTGGGAAGGGAAGGGGCATGGAGCCAGTTTGTGTGGTTGTAATGGGAAGAGGAGATGGAGATGGGCATGCAGGTGCGCAGTTGCAGTTACTACTGATGGTTAATTATAGTTGTGTGTTATGGACTGTCAAGTGAACAATGTCAGTCATGAGACAGGTTGGTAAAACTATAGGGCGCGTGTGTGTGTGTGTGTATGCATACATAGAAATACATATTTTTGCAAAAAAAAAAAAAGGTTTATTTTTTATAACTAGGTACAGAAGTCCTTCTTAAAAGCGTGTATACAGAATACCTGTGCTGAAACTTGCAGCCGTTTCAAAAGAGGTACACCACATCAATTCTGGATGAGCTAAGTTTATGGGTACCTGTAATATTTTTTCTGCATGCAAGTTATTAGAGGTATATTTATTTCAAAGTCAGTGTTTAAAATGTGTCCCTCACTTCCATGTGCTTGGGCAGAGCTGGGTCTGACAGTAAGGAGTGGAGGAGGAGAGGTTGCAGGGGGAAGTACTTGGGATGGGGGCAGAGGGCAAGGGGACTATTTGTCCCCCCCCAGAATTATTTTTCCTGTTATAGTAGCGGGAAGGGGACTAATTCAAGGCAAAGCTCTGATAATTAAATTCTGTACCTGGAAAGATATAAAAATTTTATAAATTTTCTGTACATAGAATCTAATGATGGGGGGGGGGGATCATATTTATATATATTTGAGTAAATATGACACCAAAGGCTTTCACTGGGATCCAGTATATAGCTTGTATAGCGTATGCTGCATGTGTCTGTTTTATAATCACAGTCGTCTGTAAATCCACTTCCCATTTTATGGTTTCTGTATGCATTTAGTGTAAATTAAATTAACACATGTTAAACTTCATCTTTTTGTCAGGACTGTATTTTTGGTTACTTAGCTCAAGAAGCCAGAGACCTGGGCCTCCTGCCAGCTCTCAAGTGACATGAGATGCATAGCATTACTCCAGTAGGAATGTGGTTTCCTACATCAGTAGTTCTCAAACTTTGTAGATTCAAGGTGTCCCTCCATTTTTTAATTTGGCAACTCTCCGGCTGAGAACCACTGTTGGGCTGCCTCATCTTTAAATGAGTGGTTCTTAGTTGGGGTGAAGTTGATGTGATGGCAGCCAGGTAGATTGCCCTATGGATCTTGTGTGCAACCAGATCAGGAAGCGGCTGCAGCAGGAGCAGGCAGGATCCTGCACCCGTTCTTACTGCAGAGCTGCCTGGTCTGGTCCCCCCATGAGCTCTTCCTGGAAACAGAGGCATGCAGTGCAAGGCCACCTCTTTTGCACACCTACTGTTTCTGGGTGATACCATGCAAAGCCAAACCAGGAAGTCTGCGGTAGGACGGGTACTCTTGCCTGCTTAGACACCCCTGAAAGGGTCTTGCAGCACCCTGCAAGACACCCCTGATGTCAACTGTTAGGGGGTTTTATACCTAATTCAGTTCCTGTGCATTTCTATACCTGTGCATTTTTATACCTAATTCAGTTCCTTCAAGAGATTTATCAAATCTTGTGAATTTTCAAGATCAGAATGTCATTTACTGGTTGCCCGTAAACTCTTGAGCAGAAGAAAACTGACATTGTTATTACGTTGCAGGTAGAATTTCAGAAATGTAAAAAACGTACCCGTCAGAAGGAAATAAAATTTTTTTGGCTGCAGAATACTGTTAAGAAACCAGGGGTAGGTGTCTGATAAAGAATCGAAGAGGAATCTTTATGAAGGCTGAGGAGCAGTGCAGTAAACCTGTTTGTAATCTGAATCGATCCTAAATTCATACATAATGGCTTTATTGCTTTGAGAGCTTTAATCTAAGCGAAACATGTATTTGATATGTTGGTGCTGGGTAGAAAGTTCATTCTGGAGCTTGCGTCCGTCCTCCCTTTCTTGCTGCATAGCAATGATACTCTAATGCTGTTGTGGAGAGACCATTTTAAGTATTCCCTGAGCAATTGCAGCATTGCCAAACCCCAGCATTCAAAAATTATGAGCCAAGCCCCCCAACATCGTGGGATCAGCTTAGGAAAAAGCAAGATGAAATTTAATAACATATAATTTTGAGTTCTTTTAGTTCCTTTCTTGATTTTTGTTTTGAGCTTGGGGCCATGGCTTTTTAAGCCTTTTCTCCACAACCATAAAGCTAGAAATGTACTTTTGCTTTCGGCGGAAGGCCGAGGTTCTCACAGAGCAGCACAGCATTCCAGGAGCTTGGGCTATTCAAAAAACACCAAGTCTTGAGATTTATGATTAAAATTGCATGAGATGGGAACACTGTAATGGCACACCCAATTTTCAAGTTTAAAATGATGTGTTTGGTTTTTTTTAACCGTATTTGCGGTATAGAAGTACAGTCACCCATCTCATATGGCATATTACTCTTGCCTTCTGAATCAGACTGTACAAATGAGGAAGGCCACGATGCTGACCTTCAAGCTGTAGACTAGGTGCGGGCTTACACTTGGTGAGCATTTGTCTTGCATACTTATGGGTGGTCTGGTTTTAATTTTTGTTGTTTGTGTCATGCAGTTGGGATAAAAACACTTTACAAAGATAGTGTAGGGCAATGTGACTTAGATGTTAAGGGCTAAGAGACGGATAGATTTTCTGAAGCACTGGCTAATTAAAGAAAATATGATTGTGAGGCTTAGGTAAAAATGATGTCAAATCTGACTGGAAAACAGTCATCCTGTTACTGGGAACATTATTTGTATGCTTATGTCTTGTGTAAGCCCACACCTAGTCTACAGCTTGAAGGTCAGCATCGTGGCCTTCCTCATTTGTACAGTCTGATTTGTACAAGGAAGGAGAATGACATTCTGTGCCCCAACTGCAAACTGCATGTACAAGTTTTGGATCTTGCTCATTCGGTGGATCTGATTTAAGGCCAGTGTTTCTGTCTCTTTGGATTCTTCCCTGGCTCTGCTTCTGACAGTTAAGGTCATGAAACAATTTGTGGGTCTTCTTGAGTGTGGTGGTTAGGCAGCTCCTGGGATGGTTTGCCCTCCAGAATACCTTTTTATGTTGCCTTGCTTATAAAGCAAGGGATTTTTTTTTTCTCCTTATAAAATTGGGGCTGGTGGTATGAGGAGGAGAGAAGATAAGATCCCGTAGATAATTGTGGCAATTATTCTCCAAAGATTAGTTGCACAGTTCAACTATTGACTTATTGCTTATCAGTGCTGCAACTCTAGTGTGGTAGAGGAATTGGCCAACTCTGAAGGAGAAAGCCAAACTGTGATGTCCATTACTGATGCCAGGTGTGGAGTTGAGGGGTAAATGACTGATTTGTTATTCTGTGTTTCCTAGGCTAATGGAGCCAATGCTAGCCTCTTAGTTTGATGCACCTCTATAAGTAAACTGCACACATTTCTTGTGTTCAAGAAGCCAAGTTGGTCTCCAGTCTATCTAATTTTACTGTTTTGTAAAATAAATATTTTGTTTTACACATATTTGAACCTCATAGATGAGTTACTCTGTCACATCTTTGTTTTTCATATCCCTTGGGCTCCATTATCTGGCAATTTTCAACTGTGCAAGAAGTTTTCAGTTCAAATGGTGATGATCTACACCCTCTTTGCGTAGTGCAGAGTTGAAGGACAGGGGTGGATGTCCTACGCACTGAAGTAAAACTACGGTGCGGTAGGCTTATTTTTAAATGAAACAAGAAATAGATTGCACGTTATCAAGGTTATAGCTACTATACAATCATTTCAGTTTTTGCACATCAGCCTATTGATTTAATATATTTTACTTCCTAATGATGCCCTCTAAAAAGTTGTAATTATTTGCAGTATTTGTTCAGTTGATCTGCACTGCAAGCTTATTGCTGAATAAACTGAAATATTTCATAAACTGTGGGGATTCTTATAAGACCTTTATAGCTCAGGTTTTTATGATCAAATACTAATAAGTAGTGTTGGTTGTCAATACAGATAAAAAATGGTTAGAAAATAGCATTTCTTGGTTAACATTTGTTCTGTGGCAACTTGTGTTTTAAAGAAATGCAGAGTGCTCAGCAGTGTTATTTAAAAGGCTTTCAATATTTATTTCTTTAGTCAAACCATATGATTAATCAGCACGGCTAACATTTGGTTCAGCCAGCCTTCCTTTGGGTTCATGTGTATGCAGTGCTGATTAATCAAATGGTTTGTCTAAATAAATAAATATGTCAGCCTATTAATAAAAACCTGCTTTGAATTGTGCATGTTAATGAAATCAGGTGGATTGTTCTAGATACTCAGCAGGATTTGGCACTTTAAATCTGTGCCTCAGTCTCTTTGCCAAGGCATGTTTTTATGGCCTGTGGAAGTGGTATTTCATAGCTTTCCAGTGATAACAATAGTGATGCCTTTAGGGTGAATTGTAAATAATGCCTCTTGTAAATAATGTTTAAAAAAAAGTTTGAGACCCAAATACCTGAATCTTTGTGCAGTCTTAAAAATACACAGGGCAAGGTGCAGCAAAAGCTGTGTTAACCAGCACTTTATTAGCTGGAAAACTCTATTAACCGGCATCCGAGGGATGTGGCAAAAACGAAATTGGAAGTACCACTTCCAAGTTTCACCACTGTGAGCAGAGTTTTTCTTTGTCACTTCTTCAGCCCACAGCCCAGGGCAAAGCAGCCTGTGTAGGACCCCCTCCCTGTCCCCCGGTACACTGATGCCGGGCAGTGCAGCAGGCGGTGCACATTTGATTAACCAGAATATTTGATTAACCGGCATCCCCCATTCCTGGGGAATGCCGGATAACAGAGCTTTTACTGTATTTGAAAAATATCCTTATCTGAGGATATTTTTGCCCTGATAGCACTAGGTGCTGAACTCATGCCAAATCATAGTGAAGTCAGTGAGAGCGAAGAGCACTGATACCACACAGAGCACGGGGAAGAAAAGAGCTATTGGCTCTGACAGTGGGCCAGGGGTGTCTAGTCCTAGCAAGTTACATGGGCCACTTTCTTAACACCTCACCCCTACCTCCCATGCCTTTCTCTTCCTTTCTTTTTTTCTTGGGCATTTAAGGTAAAAAATGGGACAGCGAATAGGGATTGAACATTAGCTTCATACAGACGTTCAGTTTCTCTTAGGAGAAACAACAGGTGTACAGATGTTTAGGCTTTTTTCCCTGAGAGTAAAAATGTTAGCTTCAGGAAAAAAATAACTTGGGGACAATCAGGGTTAAATTTCTCCCAAGAGAGTTTCTTCTGGGAGAGTGAATATCTGGACATGCTGTGGCTTCTCTCGGAAGAGAACGTAGGCCTCCAGCATCAGCCCTTCCCTCCCTCCCACCCAGGCCACAGCATGCTGCTGGCTGGATTTTGCTGCCCCAGCAGGGAGCAGAATACACCCCCTTTGCAATCCTTACACTGTGTTGCAGGGAAGCCCAGACTGACCATGGAAAGTCTGAGTCAGCCAACGGGGACAGCTATTAAGTTTTCATATAAGCACGTTCACTTTTTTTTTTTTTTTTTTTTACCACTTTCAAAGGCTCCATGATTACCGTGGAGGCTTAAAGTGAAATAAACCAGTAATTAAAATCAGGTAGGGAATGCGAATTGTTCTACTAAGATTTATGTTCTTGAGTTTCGGTTAAGTTTTGGGAAGAAGGTAATTTTGTCATCTTCTCTTGAGTCTCCAAGTATCTAAATGCATTTGTATTTTGAACATGTCTTAGAATAAAACCCCAAGGGTAGGTATCCCTAAGACTTACTTGAAATGGTAATCCAGTGACAAACGTGTCTCTTTCTTCTCCCTAGAATGATGAAGTCCTCTGTACACGCAGAAGAAGATGACTTTGTGCCAGAGCTTCAGAGGAGCATTCATCCCCGTGAGAGACCAGATTGGGAAGAGACCCTCAGTGCAATGGTAAAACTTGGCTTCATTTTATATGTGCTTTCTTTTCTGCCTCGCTCACCTTTACAATGATCCACCCCTTTGTTCTTTTATTTTCTAGTCAGACTGTGGGTTATGTTCCTAGATTTGAAATCATACAGGAGGCTTGAGATTGAAAGATGCTTTCCTTCTTCTGGAAACCTATAAGCGAGAGAGAGAGCACATGCACAGTACTCTGGTCCTATTAATATGTGCCCCAAAGCAGGCCTAGTAATCAGTTAAGTGCTGCATAATGTCATCTGCATTAACCTATTTTTCAGCAAATATCCTGAGCAGGAGGAGAACTGGTAAAAACATGCTCTTTGGAGCAAACTGCATTTGTACAAAGAAGATTAGCAAGATGTTTTAGTTATGTCTATAGGAAGAAAACATCCAATCTCCGAGTTGAACCTCAGAATGAACAGATCCGTAGAAAAGGCACCACCAAGGGCCTGTTCCCAGGCTGAATAAAGTCAATAGAAAGTGGGCACTGGGTCAAGTCCTTTGGCAATTGTGGCCTATTTTTCTTTAAGTGAGCTGAACACCTGCAGCTCCACACAGTGCCAAGGGGAGCTGGGGCTGCTGTGCTTTTAACACTGGGTCATTATTCTGTGAGAAAATTGAGAGCTTTCTTACTAGGTGGTCTTGTTAAATGATCTCGTCTTCCAGCAGTGTTGCCTTCTCTGTTTGTAGTGTAGGGCTGGTTGACAGATATACTACTACTACACTTTTTACGTTTTCTATATGAACTTGTGATGTTTCATAGGGTTGGAAGGGACCTCAAGGGCCTCTCTTCCAACCCCCTGCACAGATGGAGACTTGCTATTTCTAAACCGTCCTGGATAGATGCCTGCACAGTCTATTCTCGAAAACCTCCTGTGTAGGAGATTTCTCAGGTTCCCGAAGCAGTTTGTTCCACAGTCCTGCTGTTCTTATAGTTAGGATTTTTTGTCTTAAGATTTGATCAAAGTCTGCTTTCCTCTTGACTTGTGATCACCAGTAAATAGTTTTTGGTTTAATTGTTTTCACTTTGGATTTACAGAGCTTAGGTTGCATTTCTCAGAGCAACCCCACCCTTCCTCCCCAACCATTGTAAATAGTATACTAACTCCGCAGTTGTTTCCTTCCTTTTGGTTGGGTGATTCTTACTCAACCCTGACACTGGACTTGCTTTTCTGGAGGAGGCCAAACTGGTAGCTTGGAGATGGCAAGATAAATTCTTTCTCATCCTCTTTCTTTTCCTTCCTTTCACATGCCCTTCACTCTTAAAGCACTAATAGCATTACATGCTAATAGTCTGGGTAGGGGTGTTTTAATTAGAGGGCACCACTCTAATTAAAATGCCCACAGTGTCTTGTGTGTTCAGCTTCCTGTATTTCAAAATGGCAGTGGGAGCACTTTAACTAAAGCTCACTCGACAAGCTTTAATTAAAGTGCCCCGGTGACATATTGAAGTGCAGGGATGCTGAATACATGAGGCGCTGCAGCAGATTTGATTAATCGGGTCTACTCCAGCGCGTTTTAATCAGAACGTGTTGGAGCATGTGTATAGGTGCTACTAGTAGTTCTGATGTCTGGTGCTAGAAGCTCTATTAGCAGTAATGTCCAGTTAGCCTGCTGAGGCAGCATGCTCTGCTATCTAGGGAATGGGAAGAAGGATTACACACGTAAGGTGCTGCCTTGTACTCCAAAATATAAGGTATGTTTAGAAGTGTTTTAACCCTTTCTATGCTATTGTGTGTATTGTGTCATTGGTGCTTCCAGTGTTTCAGGGACAGGATGTTATCATTCTAATATAATAAAAGGCTTAGTACTTCTGTCTGTCTGTACCACTGGGGGCCCATCAGGGGTGGGTGTGCAGCCAGGGGAACGGTGGGTGGGTGGGTGGGTGGGTGTGGGTTGTGCAGCCATGGTCAGAGTGGGTGGAGGTAGGTTTAATAGTTTCCTAGTGCTTAGGGTCGGAAGGGACCTAAACAGATCATCAAGTCTGACCCCCTGCCCCGGGAAGGAGTGAGTGCAGGGTCATAACACCCCAGCCAAATATAGGTCCAGCCTCCTCTTGAAGACCCCCAAAGTAGGAGACAGTACCACTTCCCTTGGGAGTCCACTCCAGAGCCTGGCAGCCCTAACTGGAAAGTAATGTCTTCTGATGTCCAGCCTGAACCTTCTCCCTAACAATTTGTAGCCGTTATTCCTAGTAACCCATGGTGGTGCCCAGGGGAACAGAGTCTCCCCCAATTAGCGCTGGTCCCCCCTGGTGAGTTTGTAAACAGTCACCAGATCCCCTCTCAGCCTTCTTTTGTGGAGGCTGAATAGATTCAGGCCCTTTAGCCTCTCTTCGTAGGGCCTGACCCGCTGCCCCTTAACCATGCGAGTGGCCCTCCTCTGGACCTTCTTAGTGCTAGCCACATCCCTCTTGAAGTGCTACGCCCAGAACTGGACGCAGTACTTCAACTGTGGCCTGACTAACGCTGCATAGCAGGGAAGGATCACCTCCCTGAACCTGTTTGTGATGCATCTGTAGATGCATGACAAGGTGTGGTTAACCTTACTGACCGCTTCCTTGCATTGGCGGCTCATGTTCATCCTGGAGTCAACAGTGACTCCAAGATCCCTTTCTGCCACTGTGTTAACAAGAAGGGTGTTCCCCAGCCTATAGGTGTGTTGCTGATTCCTTCTCCCTAGATGCAGCACCGTGCACTTGTCGGCATTGAATTCCATCGTATTCTTATCCACCCACCTCTGTAACCTGTCTAGATCTAGCTGGATTCTGTCCCTCCCCTCCAGTGTGCCCACCTTGCCCCACATCTTGGTGTCGTCAGCGAATTTGGACAGCGTACTTTCCACGCCCACATCCAGATCACTGATAAAGACGTTAAACAGTACAGGCCCCAGGACCAAGCCCTGGGGGACTCCACATCCCTCCAGGGTGTGTGTGTGTGTGTGTGTGCAGCTGGAGCAGAGTGCATGGGGGTACGTGCATTCATTGGATGAGTCTCACATGCACTCCCTACCATACACATGCACCCACACGCCTCTCGCACTGTCATACACACAGATCCCCACGTGCACACTCCCCCACACAGCCCAGGCACCTTCCCCCCCACACAATCCCCCACAAACCCCATACCCACCTACACCCCACATATCCACACATACCCACATGCTCCCTCACCCCACATACCCACAGCCCCCCACAGCCCCCCACCAACCTATACCCACCCCCCACAATATACAGGTGTAAAACTTCGTTTTAAGCTATTGTTCAATCACTTCTATGTACACTGCACAAACACATGTCAATCGGGACAACAATATTTTTTTAAAATCAGATTAATGAATGCTGTAGGTGTTTCCTTTTTAGAATATAGTTTGGTATTTTGCTGATTCCAAGATGGCACAACCCCTTGCTGAAAGGAGTACTTCCAGGGGCAAGGGGAAAGACTTCTGGTGGCAGAGGTCAGGGGTTAGGGAGCGGGATGTCTGGTCCCAAGATGGAGACCAGGGGATGGGGCTACCCAGGCGGCCTTTGACAGCTTGCCAAAACTTGGTAAGTGGCCCTCCGCCCAAAATAATTGCCCACCCCTGGTGTACATGGCCATCCCCAAAGGGTGAGTGGTGGGGGGCGTGTAGGATCTCCCTGAAATGCTCCATCATTCATGACAGGCAATTGGCTAGTGTTCCTATAATACCCTTCCATTGTATTCCTAATGTAGTGTACCGTAATACGCTTACAAGGAGGGATGCATATTTCCGTTGATAATTGTGCACTGGCAGTTTTGGTTTCCTTTGTGGTGGGCCTGCACTAGATATGCACTACATGTTTCAGGCCAACAACAAAGAAAGTGAGTATAAATCCAGCGTACCAATCTTCAAATCTAGGGCTTGGCAGAATTTTTGAGGTTTTCTTGCTCTTTTTGTTGCAGGTTAAGATCATTAAAATCCCAGCAGGTGAGCTGAGTAGCAATGAGATTTCTCCATCCATAAGTTATAACCCTGTCATATGCAACTGTTTTCTACGGCAGCACCTTGCCAAATGACCTTTAAAGCAAGGATGTAGGACAGTCTAGATTGGTACTGTGCCCTAGAATGAGGAAGCATGCTTTTCAACATCACTTACTTTCATAAAGCCAACAAGCCATGTTGAAGCATGGCTGAAGTGAAATAGTGTTTCTCATAAAGCTGCACAAAAATCAGACAGACTGCAAACCTGAGCTAGATATTTTGGCTTCAAAATCAGATCTTCTAGAACAGGTGGAATGAGAATGTATATACACCCATAACGATTATTAAAGCACGAAAGGTGATTTTGATATGGAGTGGTGTTTAAATGAGAGCATGTTTGGTAGAGGTGTGCGGAGTGGGCTGTATTCGATTTGGATTCGTCCCGATTTGCTGATTCAGATCAGTGTCTCAATTTGATTCGGCCGAATCTGAAGATTCGATGCTGATTCAGAGAACCAGTGATTTGGACATAGATACAGCTTTAAAAGTTTTTTCTACACACCTCGAGGTACCAGGCACAGCTTGTGAATGCTGCGATGGTGGGGTGGAAGGAGTGTCCCACAGGAGCGTTTGGGGGTCCCCCACATGCTCAGCGGCACAGGGGGGCCCCCTGCAGCCCCCTCAGCTTGGTGATCAGCCGTGGGGGGACCCCTGGTGCCCTCCCAGACCCAGAAGGCACTAGTCGCCAAGTGGGGGGGGGTGGGAAGGGGTAGGTCCCCCTGTGCTCTCCCCAGTGGACTGGAAGTGCTTCTGGTCCACTTCCAGGCCCACTACCGAGCACTCTGGGGACACCCTCTCGCACTCCCGTGGGACGCTCCATCTGCCCCACCATCTCATAGTTCATGAGCCACCTGGTACCTTTAGGTATGTAGAAAAAGCATTTAAAGCGGTGTCTGAATCATCGACTCTTTCCTAATCTCTCCGAATTGATTTGGAGAGATTAAAGGGTCTCCTGATTCGGTTTGGAGATTTGGCCGCTGCATTGGACTTAATCTCTGCTGAATCAAATCAGCGACCAAAGCTTCGCACAGCCCTAAGATATGGTGCTGTTTTTTTCCCAGAATCCTCTGAAGGTGTGCAGCTAATGAACTCCTCACAGTTAGATGATATGCCTATTTTACAGATAGGAAACAGGCTGCACCTGCATAATCAGAAGGGCCATGCAGATTTATGTGATAGGATCATAATATTTTGTTCTAAAATGTATTTTAAAGCAAAAAAAAAGGTATTTTAGGTTCCCTAGGGTCTTGCCTATTTGCTTGTGTTGCTCTATCTCTTAGGCCCCATATTTCCAGCCACCCTGCATTATTTCTGTCCTTTTCCAGTCATTCTTGCCCAAACAGCAGCTGCACGGGCACGTCATAAACATTGTCCGCATGAGAACAGTGTCTGTTGTAATCCGTCTTGTTCAGTATGCTCGTATCCTCAGAGGGTGGTGCTAGCCCAATGCTTCCTGGCATCCTAGACCTGGTAGTTGGTGTAAATCACTGGTTGTACCACGTATTTGTAACCTGTAGGCGTTTCTCAGGAATGCAGACATGTAATTGAAAACTTCCACCTGTGGGAAGTGAGGTGAGTCCTGCTAACCTTCTTTGTTTGGTTGGGGTTTTTTTCCCCCCTTATTATTGATTAAGAGTAGATGGAAGCTGTTCTTGTTCCAGCTTGATACCTTTGAATTCTCATCTTGGTTACTGCCCAGCCTCCGTTTTACTTGCAGATATTCCCTAATATTATGTCTCTAGTAATCAACATTTATATAAAATACAAAGAAATTACATCTGCGTGTGCTGACATTGGGGTGGTTGTTCTTTGGCTGGCATTGGGTATGGCACAGTCTTGAAGCCTGTTGCAGAGTATTGAAGCTGCTATCTTCACCAGTTCACTAAAGCAAATACCTTCCCTCCACCTCTCCCCCAGGTTAATTTAAAATGAATGTGTTGCTGATAGAAATCCAAGCAGTCCATGACTACGCACGTATTTTCCAGGAAGCATGTTGAATTGTCCTCAGTGACATATTTTCACAATATCGCCCCTTCTGAATCTCTGGATCCATTCAGGCTTGTAACAGTAAAGGAAAAGGTGTCAGTCACAGTCCTGGTAGCTTTGATAGTTATCAAGTTTTAAGTATATTTAACCTGCTGTACAGATAAACCCATCTCAAAAGCCAGCTTGATTCCTTTGTAGCATAAATTTACTTATTGGTTGGACGGTTAATTATGAAAATATTTAATACAAATTCAGGTCCTCTTAGACATTTTGTTTGTGAGCAAATTCCAATTTTCTCCCAATACCAGTGGTTGAAAATATTGCCCAGATTGGTTGACATTTCAGAGTTGTGGCTAGTCCTGGATTGTTTGCTTCAATGTATTATTTGTTTTTATTTATACCATACACTTTTAAAAATAAGGCTGAGTTACTTTGCCCTGGGAACGTGAAGACAAATACGCATTTGTGATAAATCCTGAAAGATTTTCAAATTTTGTGAAAGGATACCTATAAATACCCAACGGGTACCTCATTTATTAATGACTCTCAAGTAAAGTTACCCTCTGAATCGAACCGAACCCAACTTGGCATTTTTATTGACAAAATATTTGCAAATGTATTGTTTTGTTGCTTGCCCATCTCAAAGTTTCCAGCACAAATTTTTAATTGAGCAGTGTTGTCCAGAAGTAATTTCAGTAGCGAGCCGAAGCAGTTGTGGTCTGTGGACCTGTGAGACCAAATGAGCATTACAACCCTTGGCTAACTTTCTTTTTTTTAATTCTGTTAACCACTGGGAGGGTGTCAGCTGTCTTCTGAAATTTCTGATAGATTTAATAGTAGATACAATTCCCAGAGCCTTCGTGTCTTAATCCAGTCTTGCTGGTAAGGTAACTTTGCAAAGGTCTACTTACCCCTTTAGTTGTTGTACTTAATTTGATGAAGGGGTGGCATGGACAGAATAACCTGATCGGTGAGACTATTCCGGTCTCAAATCTGAAATTTTTTAAACACTTATGCAATACCAGCACAAAACTCCAGACTGTCTATAAAGGTAGCCTTACGTAGGCCTTCCAAACCAAGTGATGACTTGCCTGGCCAGGTATGGTCAAAGCACCAGGGGCCACAATCACAGCAGGTGGGTGTTGTTTGCTTCTCTGGCTTGCCAAATGTTCAGCTGCTGCTTTGGCTATTTATAGGTCCTTACAACTTCTTTTCCCATATGATTGACAAGCTCCCACAGGTTGTGTCACAGACTCCCACCAATCACCCCTTCATAGCAACTATCCCCGTTGCTTTGTTGCCCACAATCTGTGTCTCAACTTTCTTATTGCTGGGAATGTCATTCTTATGGCCAAGTAGGTCATTTATGTAGGTCAGCTAAACAGGTCGCCCCCTGCAAGCTGCTGTGTGCTTGCCCCATATTCATCTAATGGTGTTGGTTATGTCAAGGCCTACATAGGCAATAATTTTTTATTTGATAGATGAGTCATGTTTATCTTCATGTAAAAGGGTAATAGAAAATGTTTTGTGTCTAGGTTGATACATTTTCATCACTCTTTTATAAGGCTGCATTAATGTCTAGCATCCAGGTGATAACATCCTTTTGGGAAGCCATGTTCTGCAGCAGCAGTTTATTTCCCCATATGACACATTGTGCTTTATGTATATGTGCACTGCCTTGAAGTATCCGCGTACTGTGGAGAGAGAAGTGAGCAGAAATTATTTGGTTTGAGGTGGCATAATAATTGACACGGGACGGACTGCCTGTTGATTTCCATGAAACAATTGCTTCTATACTTAGGGACGGCTATTCTATTTTTCCTGTCTGGAATGTGCCTTTGCCTGTTATTCATCTGAGTTTTTGGCTGCCAGTTCAATAAACCTGATGCAAGCAGTCACATCCTTTGTTCGACTTACCGAGTCCTCCTAGATTTGAGTACGTTACCTAATCCCAAGGACATCATTTTTAACCATCTTATTGCATCAGACTGAAGTCTGAGTTCAGCTTTTCACTGAAAATATAAAGTAGGCATCCTGAATTTTCATGTGAAAGTTTAGACACGGTTTGTATCAACTACCAGGTGATGGAGCCGGTACTTGTGCAGGTGACTTTTTCCTAGAGTTGCAGTAGCAGCTTGCATCCCCTTTCTTGTCCTTGATGTCACGGCAGTTTGGTTGCTCCTAGGATTCCTCAGGTGAGGCTGTGCCAGTTCTGTTAAATATTCAGTACACATTAGCATTTATATTAAGACAGATGTATCAAATAACTTGCATCTTCCTAACTCGTTTCTCAGCTACTTAATGACACATAAGACTGATTCTGATCTCGGATCACTTTTGCGTCGGTGTAACACTACTGACGTCAGTGGAATTGCATTCAGTTTACTGCTGGCACGAGGTAAAACTCGTTAGCCTTTATAGTTAACATTCAGATCACATTCTTATCTTTGTCTTATAAACTTAGACATTTGCATTGCAATTAAAATGCTGTCAGGCTCTTAGTTAAAACAATGAATTAAGAAATCTGGGTAATGTTAATAGTGAACCTGCTTCTCCAAAATTGAAATTATATTTTTTAGTTTCGAGTTGATGACAGAACTGCCACTTCTGTGCCTGGGGTGGTATTTCCAACACTTATGTCTTTAATAACTTCGGTTATCTTGTTCCTTCTATTTTTTTCCATTTTGTTTCCCTAAGGCAGTTTTATTTTGTCTTAAGTGGCTGTCTTAATTTTTTTTTTTTACAAATGTTGGCTATTAAAAAGCATATGGATCACATCCTTTCTGCTGGTCAGGCTAAATCAACATGAAGTCAGGTCTTTGGAGAAGCTCAGCACCCCTAATTTTGAACAAGATCCCACCACAGTGTCAGTTTAGGGCCAAGCGAGTGTCTAGTAATGCCGATGTAAATATTCCCTGTAGAGTTACATAGGCATTAGACTAGAGGGCACCACTATTTCCCATCACTAGTGTAACTAGGGATTGGCAAGAGAGGCACCTGCTTCAGGCACCAAGTTAAGAGGGGTGCTGAAATTGCCCCCACCCCTAAAGAGCCTGTGCCCCAGCAGCATGTCCATGCTGGGAATTTCAAACCAGTTCGCAGCTGTTTCTGCTATAAGAGCAAGAGCCGGGGTGGGCAGAGCACACGCAGCAGCTCAGCGGGGACTGTTCAGGAGTTCCCAGTGTGGGTAAGAAACTACATGCCCCCCCGCACCCTTAAGTCTCCTGCAGGGTTTGTTTGCCCTGGGTGCCAACTCTGCCTCTTATGCCACTGTTTCCCGTGGTGCCAGTACAAACTGCCAGTGAAGAAGCCAGGGAGGAAGTAGAAATGAAAGAGCAACAAAGCCTGCCAGCAGATACCTTAGGGTGTCTGCCAAAGTCCTCAAGCTCGGAGCAAAGCTCCTGTGAAGAGCTGTTTTATGTCACATACAAAGATGGAGACTGGGAAAAGCTTAGGCATGGAAAGATGTTTCTAAAGCAAAACAAAACCTGCTACTGTCGCTTTTGTAGGCATGGTTCATCTACAAATCCCTAAACTAAAATGTTCTAGGTATAGAAGAACACAAGCGTGCCTCCTGCAAACATAGGTGTGTTGTAGGGCTGTGCGAAGCTTCGGGTGGTGATTCAGTTCAGAGGAGATTTGGCCAGGTTTCGGTGGCTGAATCTCCGAATCCGAATAGAATCAGGGCACCAATTTAAAGGTCCGAATCGATTTAAAGCGCTCCAAATCTTCAGCAAAGATTCAGAGAGCTTTGATTCGGACAGTCCCCAG
>NW_005842549.1:929710-940569 GCF_000455745.1 Alligator sinensis
CTGTCCGTGCTGGTAAGTACTAGGAGTGGAGGAGTGGGGGGTGGGGGAGAGGGGAGGGGCCCCCTGCCACCCCCCCCCGACTTCCCCAGCTGCCCTGACCCCCGCCTGCTCTCCCACCCCCCCAGGGCTGCCCCGCCCGCCCCAGCTCGGTACTTTAAAAAAAAAGCCTCGGTGGTCACCGGGTGCTGCCGGGCAGGGGGGCCATCTCCGCTGCCCCACACTGCATGGGGGGCTCGCACGAGCCTCGTTGAATCGCTGAATCGAATCGCTATCCTCCGAATCGGCCAAATCTGAAGCGAATATTAGCCGCTTCGCACAGGCCTTGTGTGTTGCTGTATTTTAAAAAAAATCACTTGGATGTTATAATGAAGGTAATATTTGGGATTATACAAGTTTGCATTAATATAAGAGGGTTGTACATTCGGGTGTTTGGAAAGCATGTGTAACAATGGGGTTTATCATGGTTGTGCTAATGTGACACCGAATTTTAGTGTATTTTCCCCATAATTTCATATTTGGAAAGTTATTTTCCTTGTTTGAGGTTGTGCATTAATTCTTTCAGTTTGTCTGAATGAACTGGAGGTCAGTCACCTTGGTTTTCATTTCCTGTTGCACGCTTTCCTACTAATACAGATTTTGGTGCTTGTTGGAAGGTTTCATTCAAAACCATTATTCTGTATCAGAATAGCATTTCTTCTAGCCAACGTCTGTTTTCCAGCTATAGCAAACACCATAAAACCATTTTTATTTGGCTTGACTCATTCTCTTGCTGACTCGCTCACTGGCTTGACTCGAGCTCTGTCTCTTGCTTGCACTCTGAAAGGGAGAGAAGTTTGTTGCTAATTGGTGTCAGCCATCGGTGAGCTGCTATGAGTCTCGTTGGTCTCGTTTGGCTGGAGCAGTGACTGAGCTAGCATGACAAATTTTGCTGCAATATTGGCAGTGATGGCTGTTTATATCGCGGGTCAGCACCCAGTTCTGTTTTTCTCAGTGTGGCAGTGGTAGCTGACGGATTATCTGCATGTGTGATAGCTGTTCATGCATCACTCTTACCCTGCCTATGCATGTCCCCCCAGCAGGAGATAATGGAGATAGAGGAATGTATTTCTTTTAGCATTAAAATGGGGTCTTTCATAGCGACTTCATAACAATCCAATGCATTAGTATGAATGCTCCCTTAAAACTTAGAGAAAAATTTATCTCGGTGAGTCAAATGTAGATTTTTACCTTTCTTCAAGGTTAATAAAGTCTACCTCAAGGAACTAAAATGAATACAATCTGCCCTCGGTCACACCTTCATTGATTTCAGTGGAATTGCAGAAAGTGCAAATACAAGCAGGGTTTGCATTGAATCTAAGAATATAGGATGGCTTCCTTGGCACGAGGACAGAAGTCTCAACTTGTTTTTTAAAAATAAAGTTAAATTGTTTAATGTTGAAAAATTATTAAAACTACAACCAATTACATTTGGGTTTAAGCACTTCTCACCCACCTTTGCAAACTTTGTGGAATTGTAAAGAGAAAATGAAACAGTCCACTTCATTCAGTTTAGGTAATGATCATAATTACAGTGTATTGTGTATTCAGAGCCCAAACATTAGGGGTGTGCAAAACAGACCGTATTTGATTCGGATTCAGCCCGAATTTAATAGATGTCATAGATTTCGTAGACATTAGGGCTGGAAGAGACCTTGGAAGATCATCGAGTCCAGCCCCCAGCCTGAAGGGCAGGAAGTCAGCTGGGGTCATAGGATCCCAGCAAGATAAGCATCCAATTTACTCCTGAAGGTGTTCAATGTAGGTGCTTGAACCACCTCTGATGGCAGGCTCTTCCAGACCTTGGGGGCTCGGACAGTAAAGAAGTTCTTCCTTATGTCCAGCCTGAATTGGTCTTGCAGTAGTTTGCAACCGTTCGACCTCGTCATCCCTTGGGGCGCTCTGGTGAACAAACGTTCCCCCAGATGCTGGTGGTCACCCCTGATAAACTTATAGGTGGCCATCAGATCACCCCTAAGCCTGCGCTTTTCCAGGCTAAAGAGCCTCAGGGCGCTCAGCCTGTCATCGTAAGGTCTGTTTTCCTGACCTCCGATCATGCATGTGGCTCTTCTCTGGACTCTCTCAAGCTTCTCCACATCCTTCTTGAATTGTGGAGCCCAAAACTGGATGCAGTACTCCAGCTACGGCCTCACCAAGGCCGAGTACAAAGGGCAAATGACATCCCGGGATTTGCTTGAGAAGCATCTATGGATGCAAGCCAGCGTTTTGCTCGCTTTACTAGCCGCAGCATCACATTGCAGGCTCATGTTCATCTTGTGGTCAATGATGACCCCCAAGTCTCTTTCTTCCATAGTGCTAGCCAACATAGCACTGCCGAGCTTATAAGGATGCTGCGGGTTTTTTTTCCCCAAGGTGGAGAACCTTGCATTTATCGGCGTTGAACACCATCAGATTCTCTTGAACAATATGGGTCCAAGGACAGAGCCTTGGGGGACCCCACTGGTCGCAGGGCACCACGACGATTGACTTCCATCAACCACCACCCTGTGGGTCTGACCACGGAGCCAATTTCCCAGCCAGCGGATCGTGGTGGACCCAAAGCCACAATTGGCCAGTTTCGCCAGGAGGTGATCATGGGATACCAGATCGAAGGCTTTTTTGAAGTCAAGATATATGACATCAATCTGTTCTCCCTTATCCAGGTGATAGGTCACCTGGTTGTAGAAGGAAATGAGGTTGGTCAAGCAAGACCTACCCGCAACAAACCCATGCTGGCTATCCCTCAGGATGTTGGCGTCGGCCAGTCCAGTAAGAATGGCTTCTTTAATAAACTTTTCTAAGATCTTCTCCAGGATAGAAATCAGGCTGATGGGCCTATAGTTTGCCAGATCCACTTTCCTCCCTTTCTTGAAGATAGGCACCACATTGGCCGCCTTCCAGTCTTCTGGCACTACACCCAGAGCACCAGGAGTTTTCAAAGATACGCGCTAGAGGCTGAGCTATGATGCTTGCCAGCTCCTTGAGTACCCTGGGGTGTAGATTGTCTAGGTCGGCTGACATGAAGGTATCCAGCCTCTCAAGGTGTTCCTTCATGAGGTCAGCATTGATGGAGGGCAGGGAATCTCTCTGCCGCAGACTGGGGACAATGATTCAATTTGTTGATTTGGATCGCTGTCCCCGATTCAATTCAGCTGGTTCTGAATCTGAAGATTCGATGCTGATTCAGAGAATCAGCAATTCGGCCATAGATACAGCTTTAAATGTTTTTTCTACAAACCTTGAGGTACCAGCGTGGCTTGTGATCGCTGTGATGGTGGGGTGGATGGAGCGTCCCACAGGAGTGCGGGGGCTAAGTACTTCCGGTCCACTTCCAGGTCTGCCGGGGAGTTTGTATCCATTGGTCCTGGTCTTCCCCAGGGGTGCCCTGGTGAACAGATGTTCACCGAGTTCTTGATGTACTCCCCTGATGTAACGATAAGCTGCTACCAAGTCCCCTCTCAGCCTTCTTGTCTAATGGTTGAAGAGGCCCAAGTCCCTCAGCCTCTGAAAAAGCTAACTTTTTAAAATTCTGGATGAAGTAAATGAATGAGTACTGTATGCAAATTGCTATAGCCATATTTAATGTCAAGGTTATCTTCAAATTTGATTCTCATCTCTGTGTGTTAAGGGAGGGCAGGGTCTGACAGTAAGGTGACAGGGAAGGAGCTGTCAGTGGAGAAAAAGTTGGGATAAAGCAGAGAGCAAAGAGGCTACCTGACCTCTCACATTTATTTCCCCTGGTGTAGCAGTGGAAAGGGGACAGATTAAAGGCAGACCTCCAATAATTAGATTCTATACCTGGAAAATTATAGCAAATTTATAAATTTTTCATATATAGAATCTTATAATTGGGCAGTTGTCTTATAATTAGACTCATCTTCTATTCAAGTAAATACAGTATGTAAAACCTTGTCCTGTGGCTGGTTACACGTGGATGTGGCCTAAAGAGACAATGGAAGGAATGTAACAGCAGGTAGATAGCTGAGGAAATGCATATATCATGCATTTTGCTAACTCCATTTTTTGTCTAGCTATCTATACTTCTTTAATCTACTGCATCTCCCGTTTTGACACTTCTTTGAGGATTGGTCTGTGTGCGCAAAGTTGTGTGCAGGGGTGTAGGTTTTAGCCGTGTTGGTCTAAGGACATAGATAAAAGATATCAAATTCACCCAAGGAACCTTGTCTGCCAAAGTTGTGTGCGCTTTTTTTAAGTGAGTTTGTAATGAGACATACAGGGAACATTTTTTAAATTTTCTGATTATTTCTTCTTTCTATCGTATCTTTTGTTTGTACTGGTCCTTCCAGAAGTAGTGATTACTAGTTTTCTGTTGATCTGAGTGATTAGCTGTTTGAATAGAAATATGGATTAACAAGCTTCTGTGCCTTAGGGTAAGTAGGATACTGAAGGAAAGGATAGCAATGCCTGTAGCAATGTCTGCAAATTCAGCCAGGATTTTCTCACTGCTTTTGCTCAGAACAAGCCTCTCTCTACCCAGGAAAAAGAGCCTGGCCAAACTCCTGCCCCCACTGAGGACCTGTGAAATCCTTTACTTCCAAGAGAGAAAAGGGGATATAATGATACTTTGGGTAAGGGTAGAATGGGTAGACTTTTCCTAGCAAGAAGCCAACAGTTTTACCAGGATTTGTGCCATGCAGCTAACAAACCAGGATGAAAATGGCACCGTGGGGGAAATGCGGAAAAGTCCCTGTGTATTTCCATTTCCTCAGCAGGTTTCCAGTAGCCCAAATCACAGATCTTGAGGCCAGGGTTTGAATTACACTTTGACTCTTGTGGGGATCTGCAAACATTTAAACCGGTTCAATGGAAGGAGCAATCCGATCAGACACCCCCCCCCCCCCCCTTTTTTGTTTTTAAAATTTTTTGGAGGGGGGGGGCTTCAAATCTTATGGACGGGGGGGCAGCTCTTGTCTCTTATGGGGGAACTTAGCCCCCCCAAGCTCCCCCACTGAGGCACGTTTTCCCCAGTAGTGGAGCTGGGGCTTTTAGAAAATGGAGAGGCAGTATTTCTAATGACAGCACCGGGCTGGGTTCATCATTTCCTTAAGCACAACCCTTAGACCTGGTTTTCCAGGATGGTGGAGGTTTCTCAACCCATGACGTGTGTGGGCTTCACAGAGGTATGGGGTGCACCCACAGGACGGGGACCTTGGGCCTTTTGTTTCAAGTCACTGAATACACCATTCCAGCAGTCCTCCTGAACAGCTGTGTATAGGCAACCTACTCATCTGCTAAATGTCTCTAGCAAATAATGTTAGAGAAGAGTGAAGATGAAAATTCAGCTCTAGCATTCCCTGCTGGTGATTTATTGCACAGTCAGGTGGGAGGCGGCGCAGCGCAGAACCGAAGCAGAAGCCTGCCCAAGCTGACGTGTGTGAAGGCTTTGATTCATAACTTAGAACACAATGATCATCTGAATAAATTGTCGACGGACAGAAACATTATCAGTCACTCCTATTTATTGCATTCAAGGTGTCAAATTTATTTTTCAGCCTTCCCTCCCCAATTTCATGTCAATGGTGGAAGGAAGTATATAGAGTTTGAAGTGAATGGTTGCAGGCTGTTCTAGAATGGGAAGCTCTGAATGAAAGATCCCTGTCATTTGGTTGGCCTTTGCATTTACCAGATTTCCCCCTTTACCATCCTTTTTTTTGCCTCTCTTTTCACTGCACTCTTAGCAGCCTTCAAGTTCAGAGCCTCCTGTCACTTTTTTTCTTGTGTAACCTCCGAGCGTCTTGTACTCTCATCAGAAGTTTAAATTTGGCTTAGTAACTGCAGGGGTCGCAGACTGCAGGTTTTGCCGCCTCTTCACTCAGGCCCTGGATAATGGAGTTTCCAGTGAGTGGTTTTACTTTGAGAATAAGTCCACATATAGATTCTTTATTGCTTCTCAACAAGTAAACAGCTGGCACAGATGTGCACAGGACTTTGCACAGGGCTTTTCATTTCAAGTGAATTAAGTATGCTGCCCAGATAAGCAAATGGCAAAAGACTGGCAACAAAACAGAGGCCTCAAAGTGGTCTGTAGTGCTAACCCATTAGACTGCTGAACTTCACTGTTTGCCCTGTATTCTTTCTCTTAGAAAAGTTTGTGTTTATTCAGAGTAAGATAAGCACTCTGGTTGTTTTTCCTCCTTTTCCTTCTATAGACATAAAATAGTAATAACCACTTACATAGTGCTTTATGTTTTCAGGGCTTTCAGTAATAAATAAATAATGGCCTTTATAGATGTGTATACATTATAAAGAGCTGGTGCTTTGTGATGCTGTGAACATTAATATGGGCACAAACCTTCTTTAAAGAAAAAAAAAACAAAACAACCCACGTCTTTCCTATAAATTAATTCTGGGTGCCTGAATACTTGCTAACTCATTTTGTTTGGAGTGATTTTCCTGTCTTTCAGTGCAGATCATGAGAAGCAGTTGTCAAATTTTAGAGATAAGCAGTGAGAAGTGGTTTTGGTCGTAGACTTTGTGTGTTTTTTGTTTGCCTTCCTGATAAATTTGAGAGAGAAACTGAGTGAAGCTTAATAGGAGTGAAGAGATCTTATATGCATTGGAATAAGCCCCACTGCTACACTGGTCACTGGGAGTAGGCATTTGTCTTTCGAGTATTGGGATGATTTGTTGGTATATGTAAGTGGCAGTTTCTGTAAGCCAGTCATGTCAGTGAATTCCAAGGAGGTGAAGAAAATTTTTAGTAGGCTTGTCACATGCAGTTCAAGTTTTGGATCAACAGTAGGACTGCGCGAAGCTTCGGTGGAGATTTGGTCCGATTTGATGACCGAATCTCCAAATCCGAATCGAATCAGGAGACGCTTTAATCTCTCCGAATTGAATCGGAACCCTCCAGATCAATTCGGAGAGGTTCGACAATTCAGATATAGACACAGCTTTAAAAGTTTTTTTTCTACCTACTTCTAGGTAGCAGGCAGCTCATGAATGCTGCGATGGTGGGGCGGATGGAGCATCCCACAGGAGCGCGGGGTGGGTCCCCAGCGTGCTCTGCCGCTGACCCAGAAGTCTGGGCTGCATACCTTTAATCAACAACACTATCCACATCTGCTTTTTTGAAGAGGAGATAAGAATGAGTCCATCCTGCTGGGCTTTTTCCCAAGTCTTTCATTTTAAGGTAGAAATATCACATGTGCATGTAATATGCTAAGAGTCTGATCAGCTGGAAGATGTCCAGTGACTTCAGCGAGGTTTGGATTATACTTTATCTGAATCCCATTCCCCTGCAAGAGTTGATCCATTGAGAAGATAAGAGCCCATTACCATCTACAGGACTTATCCCTTAGGTGATATGGTAGCAGTCCATGCTTTGGACTTGATGGCTCAGTATTTTCTCCCTACTCATGACCCATATTTGAGGATGTTGGGGTGTCCTTACATGTATCATTTTGATGACATTCCCGGTTGTGTTCCTGACTCTGCCACTGATCTACTGGGGGATGTTCTACAAATCATTTTCCTGCTGTGCCCTACTTTTCCCATCTGTATAATGGGAATACTGACCATGACCTTCTTTGTAAAGTGCCCTGACAGCCACAGGAGAGAAGTGCTGTGTAAGAGCAAGATATTATTATAGTCTGTGTTTTAATAGATTTTCTCTTAGGGGTTTATGTTTAGATAGAAGAACTCTGTTTTATCCTATCTGAAAAGAACTGAGGGACAGTGTATTTCTGTTCAATAAGAAAAGAAGTGATAAAAGGAACTTTCTTGTGTACAAAAAAAAAATAATACGTGTTGTGTTTGCAGTCAGTCCATGTCTCAGTTTATGATTGGATTATGTGTGTATGTGACATTTTATGGGATCAATACATTTATTACACCTCCTTAAACATCAAACCTATACTCTCCTCTACCATTCAGGAGCTCCAAATGGGATCCAACAGCTGAGATTTTTAAAAAACCATATACTTAGAATCTTTCCTTCTTGTCCCCAAATATAGAAAAGTCAAACCCTTGCCCTCCAAATCCCACTGCCCCGCACAGTGACACTGTTCTGCAGTTGCATTTGGTCAACCATTCACCCAGTGACAAGCTCAAGTGAACTCTATCTTAAGGGCTAGAAATGTGACTTTTCTGTTATTGAAAAGGGGAGATGTCCAGCTTCCTTGCAGTGCTTGTCATTTGCTTCTAGCACAGAAAGGTCCCCAGCTACTGGGCCTTACAGTGTGACATTTTTATTTACTGTGACATTCTAGATGCTTGCCCTAAATGACTTCATTGTAAGGAAAGCAGTAAGAGCTTTTTATGCTTGGGCCCAGTCCTGCAAAGACCATCTCCTGGGATCTGCTCCTGCAGGTGAAGATCAGCCTGGAATTGGGACCTTGCTTTCATTTTCAGTGACAATATTTGATTTAGCTTTCTAAACCTTGCTTTCTTTGCTGTACTTCATCTCCTATTGTTCTGTGTAAGAGTTCTCATTCATTCATATTCCAAATGTAAGGGCTACTGTACAGCTTTCAGAGCTGGAAATATGCTAGCTGCGGTATCTTCAAGTGGTCTATAAGATCTTAGGCAGACAAGGTTCCTTGGGTGAATTTGATATCTTTTATTAGACCAACCCGAATAGTTGGAGAATAGTTATTAAGCAAGCTTTCGGGTTCAAAAACCCTTCGTCAGGCTAAGGAGGTTTCAGCAGTTAGATCTTACAAACTTATAACCAGGGATCCTGGTTTTCTCTGATTAAAAAAAAAATCCAAAATTTTCTGATTAACCCCCTCCCCACCAAAATCCACATTGTTTCATGATTAAAACAAAATGCCACTGTGTGTGTGTGTGTGTATTTTTCCATGATTAAAATGAAATGCCACTCTGTGTGTGTGCATATGTATAAGTGGCATTTTGTTTTAATCATGGAAAATACACATACACATGTGTGCGCGTGTGTGTAGTGGTTTTTCTTTTTAATCACGGAAAAATGTGGATTGGGGGCGGGGGCGTTAACTCAGAAAATTGTGGATTTTTTTAAGTCGGAGAAAACTAGGATCCCTGCTTTTAACCAGAGTGGTTAGAAAGTACTTGCCTTATGCAGCTAGACAGAAACTCATCTAATTCACGTAGATTTGGAACCATTATGTACTCATCAATTTGGCAAATTAGTAAGTGAAGGAGAGTGAGGACAGTCAACAGCAGCGATGCATTATCTGTCTGCACTTGTCGGTACTGCAGAAATTTTCTTAAAATTCAACCTGGCTTTAAAACCAGTGTAAACAGCTTTTTGCCACTGAAGTTCTTGGGAACTTTGTTTTTTTTATTAGTCAGATTAGGAGGTTGATAACTAGTAGTTCCTTTTTTTTCTTGGCTTTCAGTACTTTATGATGATCTGAATGATCTGAATGATGTAAGTGACAAATATTTGTAAATGAGACCTCAATATATCACTTTTGTTAAATCTGTGACAGCAGCGAGGAGAGAACTATTTTTGTATGCCGATTATATGTGCAGACAGCTGAATTATGAAGTTCTTTTTATGTTAGATTTTCTTCAGGCCAGGAACTACTCTAGGAGTTTGTACAGTGCCTGGCACAGTGAGGCCCTAAATCTTGGCTGGAGTCTTTTGAGTACCTGTAATAAAACATGAAACATGCAAGTAGGTGCAATTTAAATGTAAAACATCATTAGGAGGGCACTGAGACTGTCAGTGCTGGTTCTCACAAAGATGAACAGTTCTGGCACCCACATAAGGAATTAAAAGGCAGTTGAGTACTGTAGAACCCATTTACTTGACACTTATAACTGGTGTTTTCCAGGAAGTAGATTTAACCCAGTTCATTTCAGCTACTTACATTTATACATCAGTCCTGTAACCTGTCAGAACTGACACTGCACATTGTTTTTTTAGTAGCTCTTTGGTTCCTTTTGCATATATGTGAATTAAGGTCAAGATTTTTAGATGTGAGAGGCTAAGTTTGTGCTCCAAAATGTGTCTGCTGATGCTTAATGAAAAATGGCCGTTTTGCAAAGATTCTGAACAGCAGAGATTCTCCTCTCCTCTCCTCTCCTCTCCTCTCCTCTCTATTGAAATGAAGGAGATCCACTGATTACTTTAAGGCTAGGGGGGTCGTTTGACCCCAGTACTCTTTCCTGCCATGGCAGGGGGTCGGACTTGATGATCTGCTCAGGTCCCTTCCAGCCCTACCAGCTACGAAACGATCTATGAAATAATTACACATAAACCAGTTTAAGTGATCAGAAACTGGTTTAAACCTGTAACAGAGCAGGTGTTCAGTGCACATAAACCAGTTTGAAAATGGCTGAAACTGTTTTGGGATAAACCTGGTTGAATGTAGTATCAGACTTAACTGATTTGGCTCCAACCAGTTTATGCAATGTCTGTCGCAGACCCCTTGCTAGTTTAAGATAAACCAGACACCCTCAGCATCCCAGCATGCTCCCTGGGCTGGGCAAGGCTCTCTGCTCCACAGCAGGACTGGACCCTCTGCTCTGCTCCCTGGCCAGAGCTCCAGTGATGATTTGCAGACACAGAGCGTCTTCCTGGCTTCCCCTTGCTAAGTAGGGATTATTCCCTGCTCCCCTCTACCTTACCCAGGTACCTCAGCATTAGCTAGCAGACCACATGCTGGCTGCCCGTGTTGTGGGAGACAACAGGCAGACAGGCTTTTTGAAGCTAATCAACAGGTAGCTTAATATCTTTCCTTGGAAGAGCTATTTAAAAAGAGCTCCATTAGTTAATGGAGAGAGGCTTTGTTTTCTTAATAGGTTGATAAGCACTGAGTGAGGGGTGATAAACATTCCCTGCTGGGCTGTTGCGGGGGGGGGGGGGGGGGGGG
>NW_005842549.1:940594-953807 GCF_000455745.1 Alligator sinensis
TCCCCCCCTCAGCTCAGCTCGGGGGCAGGGAAGGGAGGGCTGCTGTACCACCCCCTGGCTTCTAGCCTGAGCCACTACAGGCACGTGCCTGCATTTCTGGGATGTCTGTATGGTTACAAAACTGATTTAGCCTAGCCAGGTTAGACTAACCTGCAAAGATTGAATCAGTTCAGGCTCAGGTTTTTTGAATGTCTGTCCCTGGCCTAAATGCTCAAATATACTTTTAAAATTATGTTCCAAGGATTATGTGTTTTTGTATCCAAGGAGCAGAAGTTTCGTTTTAATCCTTCATTTTCATCCTTCTGTGCCTTTTAAAAACTTGGCCCATATGAACCTATGCCTTGCTGAAAGTTAGTGGGACTTGTGTGCTTTGAAAAAGTTGGAAGTTCTGGCCTTATGGTGCTGTCAGTTTTTAGACTTCCCTGCACAAAAATTCCTGTTAGGGCTGTCAATTAATCGCTGTTATTGTGCACAATTAACACAAGAACATAACTCTTTAATGTTCTTAACACGTTCATAACGCATGTGGTTTTAGAGCCTGCACCCAGGCTGCCCTGCCCCACTGCCATCATCGCTGCTTCTGGGCCACCCAGCAGGGCAGCGGTGGCAGTGCAGAGGAAGGTGGGGGGAAAGCAGGAAGGGGTGGCAGCAGGAAGGTAGGGGGAAAGAGGGCTGCACCCACCTGCCCACAACCCCCATTCAGGGTCCCAAGCAGCCAGGTTGGCAGTGCTGGGGGTTCGGGGAAGGTGGCACTGAGCCATGGAGGGCTGCTTAGCAGCCTGGGGTCCAGGGCAGGTTGGGACTGCCTGGGATCTGCTGAGCAAGTAAGCAGGGAAGTTTGGGCCCGAGCCAGGGCTGGGGCCGGAGCAGCTGCTCGCAGCCCAGGCTGCCCATAGCTGCTGCTGCTGAGCCTGCTGCTGCTAGAGCCATGCTAGGGCAGGGGGTGTGCCCCAGGCCCAGGGCAGCTCTGGAGACTCCACGCAGGCTCCTGCCCCCCCACCCCCTCCCCTCCATACCACACCTACTTTCCCAACCATGCAAAGTATCTGCATAATTTTCAGTTTTTCTGCATATAAAATCCTGATTAATTGCTACTTGTTTTTTTTAATCGCACAACTATTTGCAATCAATTTTTAAAAATCATTTGACAGCCCTAATTCCTATATGAATTCAGAGAAAACCTGTTACGCGAGGAGGGACTGTGCATGCTTCGAGTGCAGTCCTATTAATACACATTCACTTTGATGTGAGGGTGAGTGAGTCTTCTGGGAGAGGTGGGACAGCTCAGGCTCTGTGGTTTGAGACTGCTGGCAGAAAGGTCATTTTTTGCAATGTATTAGAAAGATGCTATTAGGTGATAATGGGATTTTGAGTGGTCTGGACAATAGAACCTGAAATGAGACTAATGTAATGTCCCAGATGTGCCACCAAGCACCCTTCAGGCTGTAATAACTATTTGATCACTATGGTCCTGGGCTGAGGGCGAACCTGTGACCTGTCTTCATGGCCCTATGGGCTTTGTTCACTTAACTTTTTCCTGGCTCTTATTGCTGCTGCCTGAGTCACATGTGTAGTTTCCCTTTTCTGTGATTTTGGAGAGGTCTTATTTGCTGTCTGTGGTACATTGCTTAGCTTTGAAAAGAATTCATGAAATAAAAATGACTGTCTCCCAGCATGGAGCATCCTTGGGAGTTTCTGATAATTGGGACAATCACTTAAATGGCACACTGTCTTCCACTTGGGTCTGCCAATTAAGAGGATTCAATTACAGGAGAATGGATACTGCCTCTTTGACAGTAGACATTAATTTACAACAATCATTTCATTTTAATTTGCGACACTGGAGAAGTTTCTTATTTATATACTCTGTAAGGAGAGCAAATCCGTCGTGCAGTGCAGTATTACCCCATGGAGAAAGCTTCCCAGTCGACCAGAATTCCTTTGAGTCCTAAATGCAGCATAAATCCAACTGTTAGTAAGGAAGAAGTGTTTTAGTATTTGGGGGATTTAGTGCTTAAGAGTTCATCATTTACCATCAAACAAAATTGGTCTAAAGCTCTCTCTTTACTGCACCTGCATTTTCTTCAGAGGAGCTTGCCCACTTTCATATATGCTCACAGGGTTGTTTTGTTTTTTTTTGTTTCAGTACAAAGCTCAGCAATTAAGTAGGAGTTTACATTCAGCCTCTAGTTTTTAGCTTAACTAGTTGTTTGTCCTCCTGACCCCGGAAGGTTTCTTGTTCAGATGAAGATAAATCAGTGTCGCAAATGTATCTATTCTATCAGATGTCTGTTGCTATTAAGCCCTTTGAAAGGCGGGTGAAGAGAGATTTAAATGATTAACGAATGTAGCAGTTACCTAATTTAAGGTTAACAATGTGTATTAATGTCCTGCCAGAACTGTGCGTTTGTTCTTTCTCATCTGTTGCTCTTTCTCATCTGTCTCTCTTATTTTGAATGTGCTCATCATCTCTGTGCTTTTATCTGAGTCTCTTTGCTTGGAGATAAACACAGCTGTGTTTGGCTATCTGTTCACACATGGCACATTTACGTTCCTTTGCCCTTATGGATGTCCACTTTGCATGCATACAGCACGGATGTCTGCTGCGGAACGAACAATCTCATGTTCCAGTAAAGGTAATGTGAAATAGTTGGGTCATGTATTCACATACCAGCATTACTGTCTCTTCTCCTTTTAGTTTTAAATGAGAGGGGTAACTGAAAAAAGAAGTGGCCCTGCACTGTCAGAGCTGAGATTTGAGACATATAGTTTTATATTTCAGTGTTAAGTTTGCCCCAATAGTAGCATCCCTTTGCCAAATTGCCTATGAAGACATAAAAGTACATTAGTATGCACTGCACACAGTGTGCTTCTGCAGATCCTATTGTACATTGAGCACTATACTAAATGGCACACATGATTTTAATACTGACTAATTTGACAATGAAGATCTCATTATGATCAGTGAGAGAGCCACAGCTTTGAATTTCCTGGTGTGTATTTATTAGTTTGGTCATAACTTTATACCAAGATACAGACCCTTTCACCTCTATTCATATCACACTGTACTGATCATCTAATGGCTGTTCTGTAGCTCTTGACCCAGTTTCTTACTGGTGACAGCATCACACCAACATTGGCACTTTTTCATTCTCAAGAGAGATGCAGTGTCTCAGATGAGCTTTGGTAATTGTATTATCTTGTCACCACCTATGGAAATTGTCTCTCTTCATTGTGCCATCGCAGTGTGCCTGTAGGACATGCTGCAATTGTCTGTGGTGTATCTGTTCTATAGATAAGTCATCTTTTAGGTTTCTTAGGCTGTCAGTTACTTACCGCTAGCCCTCACTTGCTTAAAAATAGTCATGTATGCAGCAGGAGAAGAAATTGCTTTCTGTATGGGAAATGACTTAAAATCAACCGCCTTTGACAGTTCATGGAAAGCTGGTGTTTAACTTTCTCTCCTTTATTTTCCAAACTGGTGAGTGGATCTTAATTACAGTCCAAAAGGGCTGGTGAAGACAAGTGCCTCAGTAGGTTTCCAGGCTTGAATGTTCTACTTAGCATTTTAAATGCATAGAATGAAAAGGAGACAGAAGAGTGGGTTTTTTTCAGCAGCTACTAGTATGTTTACAGAAAATCAATAAATTCCCTTGTAGAAGTGCTGCGTAGTTGAAAGTTGTGAGATTTCATTCCCGGTCATAATGCAGCCACTGTAATGATGAAGCAGCAAGTTAGCCACTGAGGCTAAGTACAGACAGTCAAAAAACTTGAGGCTGAATTGATTCAGTCTTTGCAGGTTAGTCTAGATTAAATTGAGAAACAACTTGGACAGACTTTTGATTCAGGAAATGCAGCCACATGCCTGCAGTGGCTCAGGCCAGAAGCCGGGGTGTGCTAGAGCACGGCTCTCCGGTACATAACCAGCATAGGCTGTGTAGTTGCTTCCTCTTCCTGCTGTCCTTGAGGTCTCTGGGATTTGCAGTCCAGATTCACAGCAGCAGGTCTCTGCTGCATTGCTCATCACTTCCTCTTTCTGTTTCCATGTGCCTCTGGGATTTGTAGTCCGCAGTCACAACCTGGAGTATGTTTTTAGCAGAGCAGGGCAGGGCAGCTCTGTGCTTGGAGGAAGGGAAGTTTACATTCTGTCCCTGGCCCACACCCCAGCTGGGGTTTGCTTTGGAGGGCAGGGGGCAGTCCCTGCTCCACCCCCCACCCCCCTCTGCCCTCCCCTTCTCTGCTGGAGCAGACAGCACAGCACAGCCCTGGGCTAGAAAGCATGCTGGGGGACTGAGATTTAACTTGAACCAGGAAGGGCTCTGGGACAGAAGTTTCATAAACCTGTTTGACCCAAATCAGTTAAGTCTGACACTGTATTCAACCAGGTTTATCTTAAACCAGTTTCAGCCATTTTGAAACTGGTTTATGTGCACTGAGCTTCTGCTCTGTTACAGGTTTAAACCAATTTCTGATCACTTAAACTGGTTGATGTGCAGCTTCTGTCCCTAGCCTGAGAGTCCTAGAGCTGTTTATCTCAACCTTTAGCTTGGGCCATTCAAGGTAACACCCTTCTGCTAGACTTCGGCTGGTCATTGCGGTGTTAGTGTAATTTTGCATGGCAGTACATAATATTGTGGTGTTATCACAGTGCATGTGTTGTTATCATAAGCATGTGTTTGGAGAATTTAGTTGCTGAGTCTTGGATGGTTCGGAGCACAATCAAAGGGGTGATAATTTTATGGAATGGCCCTTATTCTGTGTATTTGTCACAACAAAACAGGCATGGCTGCCAGGGCTCTTCCTTTGTGTGAGGCTTTAAATTGCTTGATCAATGGGAGCCTGCAAAACCATGTGGTGGATCTCGTATGGTTCCTATACCCTCGGCCAGATGAAAGCACAGATTTTACAGGCTTGTGTTTGGAGTTCCAGACCACAAGACATGAGTTACATCAGCCCTGGTTTATTATGTTTTTTAATGAAAGTTTGTTTCTCATAGTTGTAGAACGAGAATGTTCAAACCTCAGGTGTGACCCATGTGGTAGTATCGGTTTTGGTTTTTAGATAGTCTGAAGTAATATCACTGGGCACATCTACATGTGCAATTAGTGTGGCTGAATAAACTCTGGCACAGTTTGTGCTGGAGTTATTGTTCCCAGGTGCTGCATTTACAACTGTGGCACGTTGAGCTAGAGTGGTGCAGCCCTGGCTGGCAAGAGGTCCAGGAGATCAGCCTGCTAGCCTGGAGCTGCTCTGCCTGGGCACAGCGTGCTGCAGAGGGGTTGGTTGGGGCATAAGGGTGGTACAGTGCCCCAGTCAACCCTGGTCACCATCTGCACATTTGTTGTGGTACACTAAATAAATCTGCCATAGGATAGCACTCGTGTTGGGCAGTGCTATCCTATGGCAGAGTTAATTAGTTTACTCTGACGTATATGTAGACGGTAACACTTTACTGTGGAGCTAATTAGTTAACTCTAAAGTGCATATGTAGATGCCCCCATTGAGAAGTGAAAATCTCTCCATGTATATCGCCAGGTAAGTTTGTGCTGTGGTCAGGAGTAGGGCTGTGCGAAGCTTCGGTCCCTGATTCAATTCGGCGGCGATTCGGCTCGATTTGGTGGCCACATCTCCCAATCCAAATCAAATCAGAGGACGCTTTCATCTCTCCAAATAAAACTGGAACCCTCCAAATCAATTTGGAGACATTCGGAAAGATTCAGCGATTTGGACATAGACGCAGCTTTAAATGTTTTTTCTACGTACCTCTAGGTAGCAGGCAGCTCGTGAGTGCTGTGATGCTGGGGCAGATGGAGCGTCCCACAGCGTGCTTTGCAGCAGACCCAGAAGTGGACCGGAAGCACTTCTAGTCCACTTCTGGGGCCACTGGGGAGCACACAGGGGGGCCCTCTGGCTGGGTGACTGGTGCCTCTTGGGTTTGCGGGGGGCACCCAGGGTCCCCCCGGGGCCGATCACTGATCTGGGAGGGCGCAGAGGGGGCCTCTCCTGCGTGCTCCCCAGCGGACCTGGAAGTGGACTGGAAGTACTTCCGGTCCATTTCCGGGTTTGCTGTCGACCACATGGAGGGCCTGCCTGCACTCCTGTGGGACGCTCCATGTGCCCCAGCATCGTAGCGTTCACAAGCTGCGCTGTTACCTCCAGGTACGTAGGAAAAAACTTTTAAAGCTGTGTCCGTGTCCGAAACACTGATTCTCCGAATCTGCATCAAATCTTCAGATTCAGCTGAATCGAACCAGGGAGAGTAGTCCAAATCAATTAATCAAATCACTGTCCTTGATTCGATTCAGCCAAATCCGAATTGAATAGGGCCCGCTTCGCATACCCCTAGTCAGGAGGCTTGATTGCAGGCATGCCTGCTGTCGGCGTACTCTAGCTAGCTTGGGTAATGGAAGCAGTGAAGAGCTGACCGCACAGCCTTTAAGCAGGGCTGTACAATCCTGGGTACATTCATGGATTGTTAACTGGCTGATTTTCATGCATCTTTTACTGCTGCTCTTTTCTAATGCATCTAGTTTCAAGCTAGCGCTGTGAAACCGGCCTGTGCTGTTATTCCATCCACTTCTTAGATTCATAGATTCCTAGAGTCAGAAGGGACCTCGGTGGGCCACTTAGTGTGACCCCCTGCCCCTGGCAGGCAAGAAAAGAAACGTCAACCCTGGGGTCATGTGATCCCAGCCAGGTGCTTGTCCAATCTCTTCTTGAAGACCCCAAGGATGGGGCGAGCACCTCCTCCCTTGGGAGCCCATTCCAGATTCTGGCAACCCTGACCATGAAGAACTTTTTCCTAATGTCCAGCCTGAACCTTCTCTCCAATAGCTTATGGCCACTGTTCCTTGTCGTTCCAGGGGTGCCCTGGTGAACAGATCATCGCCTACTTCATGTTGCTCTCCCCTTATGAATTTGTATGCCACCACAAGGTCCCCTCTCAGCCGTCTCTTGGAGAGGCTGAAGAGGTTAAGGTCCCTTAGCCTTTCCTTTTAGGGCCTTCCCTGCAGGCCTCCAGTCAGGCAAGTGGCTCTTCTTTGGACCTTCTTCTTGCTTGCAGTGTAGACATTGCCTCTTTGCAGCCTCATTGATCACTGTAACCCCCCCCCTCCCCCATACTCTGTTACACATAGAGGCCTCTCTAGATCAGGGATGTTAAATTCATCCAGCCCTGCAGGTGCCACTTGCAGCACAGGTCCTGGACTGGCTGGAGCTCAGGCTGCGGGTGGTGCAGTCCTGGAGCTGCTGACTTGGTCCCGCGGAGGTGGCTGCCACAGCTGCTGCTGTGCCTGGACTGAGCTGCATGCAGTGCCCGTTCTGGCCACTCTGGTATCCGTGCCTCGTGCAACCTGGGTCCCAGATGGCTGGAGGAACCACCAGATCAGGTATGTGGGGGCAGAAGGACAGGAAAGGGAAGGGCGAGGGGTCCATGGGCTGGATCAGGCCTGCAGGCTGGCTTTGCACCATGGGTTCATGGCTGCTGCTGTGCCTGGACTGAGCTGCATGCAGTGCCCGTTCTGGCCACTCTGGTATCCGTGCCTCGTGCAACCTGGGTCCCAGATGGCTGGAGGAACCACCAGATCAGGTATGTGGGGGCAGAAGGACAGGAAAGGGAAGGGCGAGGGGTCCATGGGCTGGATCAGGCCTGCAGGCTGGCTTTGCACCATGGGTTCATGTCATGCCCTGTGTGGGTCTCATCAGAACCAGTGGCAGCACTGGGGGCCGGATGGCAGGGCTCTGCAGGCCGGATCCGGCTCACAGGACTGTACGTTTGACATCCGTGCTCTCGAGCATAGTAGATCCTGCATCATGGTACTTAGGGATCCCCTTAAAATTCAGCCCCACTTTTTTATTTTTCTTTGTCTGACTGAGTGGGCAGTTTGCAAAAGGCCATTTTTTCTGTTCTCCTCCACACGTTACAAGTGGGATTTTTAAAAGTGCTCGGCATTGAACTCCCCCCGTTACTTATCCTGTGGGAGGTTCTCATTGATTTCAGTGACTGTTGGGCCTTTTCAAAAATCCCAGCCTGAAGTCCTAGCTCTGATCTGGCAGCATTGTAGCAAGAGGAGAGTTACGCCAGCTTTCAAGGGCATAAACAAGATCAAAATCAGATTTGCAGAAGTTTGGGGCTGGGAGGGACCTCGTGAGATCACTGGGTCCAGCCCCCCTGCTCTGGGCAGGAAAGACCACTAGGGTAAATAACCCCAGCAAGGTGTGTGTCCAGTCTCCTTTTGAAGATCCCCAGGGTAGGTGCCTGCACCACCTCCGCGGGGAGTCTGTTCCAGTCCGTCACATGAACCGTGAAGAAGGTTTTCCTTATATGTAGTCTGAAACCTTCTAGGAGTTTATGGCCATTGCTCCTGATTTTCCCCTGGGGTGCTTTGGTGAATAGTTGTTTGCCTAGCCCCTGATGCTCACCCCGATACAGTTGTAAGCTGCCACCAAATCCCCCCGAAGTCTTCTCTTTGCTAGGCTGAACAGTCCCATATCTATCAGCCTTTTCTCATGTGGCTTGCTCTTCAGGCCTCTAATCATATGCGTAGTTATTCTCTGGACTCTCAAGCTTGAATCGTGCTCTCAAGAAGAATCGTGGCTTTTGTGTCTGCACATCTTGTTCTGCCTTGTGGTCTGAAAGCAAGAAATTGCTCCTTTGCTTGAAAGCCTCTAGAGCAGGGGTGGGCAGTTATTTGGGCTGGGCGGCCACTTATGGAGTTTTGGTGAGCTGGGGAGGCAGGGACTGGGAGATGCCAGTTGATCCCCTCTCCTGTTTGGCCCACTGGCTGCCACCAAGAGCCTGGAGAGGGACGGCTGCTTAATACAGCGTGCTGAGTAGCTGCCTCACCTGCCCGCTGCAATGAGCTGCTGCACCACACCAGAAAAGTCAGGGGCAACTGCCCTGGTCCAAGCACCCCCCAATCCCATGGCTGGCACAGACTAGTGGTGCCGTGGCGGCAGCGGCTCATCGCGGTGGGCAGGCAGGCAGAATGGCTACTCGGTGCGCTGCATCACACCTTGGCCCCTGTGGGCCCAGCTGCCAGCAGCCGCAGTGCCAAGACTGTGCAGCTGCAGCACCAAGGGGGAGCCTGCTGTGGGGTGGGAGGTTGCTGGGGAGGGGGCAGAGGAGTCTGGCCCCGGCTGCAGCAGAGTGGAGTGGCGCTTTCCCTCCTCAGGCTCCTGGTGGCGGCCACCGGGTCGTATAGAGCCTTCGGGGTGTATTTTGCCCACCCCTACTCTAGAGGAACTCTTTGGCATTGTTAGCGAACCAGAAATTGTATCTATTCTTGCTCTGTGGAGCAGCATTTTCCTTTTGTTTATATGTGGTTAATTGACTGCTATTGGTTGCTGAAGCTGAATATTGTATATAGTATTGCAGTTCTGGGTGGTCTGTCTTTTATCTCAGTCTCAGTGCTTCTAATGATCAGTGCCGCTCACCTAATCGTGCCGGAGAGAAGGAATATTTGCTTGGAGAATGAAAGGTCTAAGCTGGGGCTGTTCAGCTGGTGGTTAATGTGGGATCTCAGCTGGTGCCACTCCCCTCATGGCTCTGGCTGCAATAGCAGCTGAAGTCCCCAGGCCGCCCCCTCTTTCCTCCAGCTGCCACTTCCTGCCTTTGCCCCAGGGGTGGGGCAGCCCATGGGGTCAAGGGTGAGTCTGGGACCGCAACCGGTGTGGTGGATGGGGGGAGAACGGAGGAGATGCACACATGCATTGCAGTGGTGGGGGGATGGATGCATCTGTATGATGCACCTAACGCTGTCCCTGCTGGTGTGGCTCTGGTCTTGGCCATCAATTTCTGTGGAACCCAAGCACCCTTGTCAGCACTCCAAGTTGCTAGCCCATGTCCTTGTTCTTCTGACAGACGGCCCTGGAGCTTCTGCAACTGCTCTTAAGCGTTTCCAAACAGCAGTGAAATGAAGTTAATTAAACTCCTAGTTGCTTAATTGATGAAGAGTTGATTTAAGTTGCATGCTACGTGCAAGTTACATAACTCACATTTCTGTTGATATTTTGAGTTGTGCAAACTGAACGTAAGTGATGCCAGTTATGTGTTTAGAATCTATTTTAAAATGATTGCAGCCCACATGGAAGTCAAAATTCTGGACCAAATTCTACTCTTGGTTGCATTGGTGTAAATTCAAGATAACGCCAGTGGCTCAAGCATATATCAAGCCTAAAAAGGGGCATTTTTTTTTCTTGCCATCTTTCCAGTTCTCACACCCCACCCCATCACAGTGTGCCAAACACTTGCTTTGCAGACACCTCTTTTATGATCAGTTTATACTTAAGACATAACAAAATGTCATTTAATTAATCACTGAGTATAGCCAAAAGACTTTCACTGAATTCTAATTGCTTGTTCCATGCTGAATTGAGCTTGGTAATATTTAATTCGTTTTCCATGTGAAAGAAATTGTATTTTAGCATAACAACCCAAAGCTCAGTTGTCCCTTTGTATCTAAACCGTGACTGGGGGAAAAAGCCTCCAAAACAATAGCCTATAGAAATTGTTCATCAAACAGTGCGGGATGTTTTTTAAGAGCAAATAAGTAATTGAAATGAAGGCATGATGTTCATTGGGCGTTTTGTTTCCTGTGGTCTGTTTTGAAATATATTCTGTAAGCTGTAGAGAAGAAGGACTTTAACCCTGACTGCCTTTCCCACGCATATTATATGTGGGGGTTTTGTTCACTAAAGAAAGTAAATTCCTGAGCTAGTATACTGTTAAGTAGGGCTCTGGTACTGTACCATTGCAGCTCCCTGGGTTGAAATCTTTGTGAGCAGAAATGAGGAAGTCTCAGTGTTGCCTAGCTATAGCAATGTCAAGTCCAACCTTCAAGTTGGCAGGTAGTTATCATGCTAAGGCTGTCCTCAGTTTTGTTTGGTGCATCCATTTTATCTCGAAAAGAAACCACAGCTATGAAAGAACAAACTGGAAACTCAGGCCTGGGATTTTTGGTGGGAGTAACCACCACACTATAGGTGACGTTCAGCACTAGGCAGAGGGTAGCGTAAGCCTGTGCACCCTTTAAGTCCCTCTTAAATCCTGTTTGAGGGTGAAAGTCTTGGATAGGCCCTGGACTGGCTGGCTGTGCATGGGTGAATGTTACTCTCTGCAGAAAGCTTTGCCAGAGGGTGTTCATGGTTGATGCCAAGATGTGTATTCTATGCCACAGGCCCCATTTCCAAGGTTCATTTTACTTATGTCCCTAGACCTAAAGAGCTGAAAGTACTTTTAGTGACACGCATCTGATCACTAGGCCCATCAGACTTCCGCTGAAGAGGGCTAGAGTCCAAATTGTGAGGGTGAGCTTCATGTTTCTGTGTGGCCCGTTGAACCACGATAAATGGATCGCCCAGACCCAGCTTCTCCATAATATTACTGCTACTCTGAAGAGAGAAACTTCCCTTAAAATTTGTCTCGTCATGGCAATGTTTGATGGTCTCTCTTTTTTTTTCCTTTTTTTTTTTTTTTTTTTTGGAGGGCATAGAAAAACACATCCTGGGTGGTCTTTGAAAGAGAAGAATTCACTGTAAATTGTACCATGGAATAATTATTGGCTGAAACAATTCAACAGGGACAAAGAATGCGGAAAATGGAATTAAGAGAACTAAGTGGGAAAAAATAAAATCTTTCTCGCTCCCTAATGCATGTATCTGTCTTTTTTTTATTTTTATTTCTTTCCTTTTTTTTTTTTTTTTTTTCTTCAAGTGCTGGAATCAACAACTTTCAGAGTTGATGCCTTGATCCTACAGGAAAAATTGCTCGTTTTCTGAATGCTCTATTCTGTGATGAGATTTTGAAAAGGCACCTCTATCTGAATGGCTTTTTCTCCATTTAAAAAGATTTTTTGTATTCTAGGATGAACTATCCACAAATAAATAATAGCATTTTGCCCTCTTTCTCTGCCTTTCGTTTCAGTAACTCAAAAGCACTTCAGAAGCTTTTTAATGAATATAGACCTACAATGTTCTTGAGAGTTGTATTACTGTTATTAGAGGTGCACCGATGCATCAGTCCGATGTAAGATTGGCACCGATATAAAGACAATTGACTATATCGGAAATCAGCCTGTTGTGGCCGTTAATTTGGCCGATAAATGCCCATGTGTGTGCACAGCTGCAGCACAGCACACAGGCAGCGAGGAGCACAGCCTGGCAATGTGGAGAGCTGTGTGCACCTGGTAAGTCTGTTGTGGTGAAAGAGGAGGGGGAGGGAAGGGGCGTGGGGGGGGACAGATCAACACCCCTCCCTGTGGTGAGGGATGGAGTGGAGCAGGGCCTGGGGCAGAGCCATGGCTCGTCCAGAGGGCACGAGGGAGGAAGGGGGCAGGCCAAGTGGGCAAATTTTGGGGTGGCTGCAGCCACTCCTATAGCGCCCTTTCCAGCACCACCACTGTCTGCCCTGAGTGCACCACTGCAACCCACCTGGCCCGCCCCATGCATATCTGGGGGCACATGCCCCCCCCCCCCAATCCCCGGATGAGTCGGGCAGGAGTTGCCCCCTGGACAAGCTGTAGCTCCATCCTGCCCCATCCCGGCTGGGCTGTGCCAGCCCCACTCTCTCCCTCACGGCAGGGGGCGTTGATCTACCTCCCATGTTCCTTCCCTCCCCTTCCCCTTTCACCACAACAGACTTACCAGCTGCACACAGCTGTATTGGAAATCAGATCAGTATTAGCCAATATGCCTCCGTAAATATCAGCTTTTGGTATGAGCCCTCAAAATCTCCATTGGTGTACCACAAACTGTTATTCCTCTATTGCATATAAAGCACCAAAGATATGAGAAGTGAAGTGACTTTTCCAAGGTCGTGAAGCAATTTTTTGGCAGAGCTGAGAAGAGAGCTCAGGCCTCCTGAATCCCCAGTCTTGTTCCTTAATCAGAAAAACTGAACTTCCTCCAATTATTCTGACGTTTTTTTGCCCAGCTGTAAAAAAGAAAAAAAAAAAAAGTATATATAATTGGTGGTGAAAATATATATATAATACACACACACACTCTGAAGCCACGCAGTGGGACATAAGTAGGGTTTTCAGGCCTTTGTGTAATGGAAATCAAAGGACTGTGCAAGAACAAGGAGATGACTTAATACAGATTTCTTTTTTGTACAATTATTTTCTTTTTCCATAATTCAGTAAGGTTCTCAATCCTTCGTTCTCTCCTGAGAATGCCTTTGTGACCTGTGCTGGATTCTCAAAGCTGTTTCCCT
>NW_005842549.1:953817-956269 GCF_000455745.1 Alligator sinensis
TTGGTGAAATTAATAGACTATTAGGACTTCCAACCTTAACTTGCTGGCTTTAGAATGTAAACCTTGCCAAATCCTTTCTTGATGTATCCTGGGGTCTTAGTCTGTTCTGTGAAAGTTGCATGACTGTGTTCGTTAGATACACAGTTAGGCCTTTTGGACTTTATTGAAGAGCAAGTGCCCTTGGTTTGCACTTTTGCACATTCTTGAGGTCATTGTTAAGTGTGTTGCTGCTGCACTCTGCTGATCAGGCTGTGGATAGCATCTAAATCCAGTACACTTTCCCACTGAGATCTGAGTTAAGAACCCAGTTTTTTCTTTCATGTGGAAGGTCTTGAAGAGTGATGTGCCAGGAGAGTTTTTCAGGCTGACAGTTCCACTTAATTTTAATAAGGTGTCCATATCTCCTAATAATTTTAAAAAACTCAATCCACATCCATTAAAATGTGCCTTTGTGAGATTTACCAGCACATGCAGAAATACTTATAAAAACCATGGCTAGGGATGGAAGTTACACCTAAACTGGTTTAAGTGATCAGAAACTGGCTTAAACCTGTAACATAACAGAAGTTCAGGTCACATAAACCAGTTTCAAAACGGCTGAAACTGGTTTAAGATAAACCTGGTTGAATGTAGCATCAGACTTAACTGATTTAGGTCAAACTGGTTTATGGAACTTCTGTCCCAGACCCCTTCCTGGTTTAAGTTAAATCACAGTCCCCCAACATCCCAGCATGCTTTGCATCCATGGGCTGTGCTGTGCTGTCTGCTCCAGAGAGCAGAGCTGGTCCTGCTCCTCTGCTGTCAAGCCAGATGCCAGCCAGGCATGGCTCCCTAAAGCAAAGGGTTAGTGAGGGGGTTTATTCCCCCCTCTCTCCCTGGGGAACCCCAGCCGGGGTCTGCCTGGCTGGGGTGTAGCAGCCTCTGCCAGGCATTCCCTCCCCCACCCCTCACTGCTCCAGTGGCAAGGGGGTGTGGCAGCCTGAGGCAAACAAGCAGGGGGGAATGGGATTTAATCGCACCCATCTCCCCCGTTCCACCGGCACGGACCCCAGCCAGGGGCAGGGACTGCAGCACTCCTGCCTGGCAGACTCCAGCTGGGGGCTGTGCTGGTGGGATGGGAGGGAGGGAGGGGAATTAAATCCCCCTCTATCCCCCTGTTTGCTTCAGGCTGCCTCCAGTGCTGGCCATGTCCCATGTGGCCTGAGCCACTGCTGGCATGTGGCTGCATTTCCGGAATCAGAAGTGAATGTCTACTCACTTGCTTGCCTGTTCAATCTACGCAAGTTAGACTAACCTGCCAGGATTGGATTGATTCAGGCTCGGGCTTTTTGAGTGTCTGTGCTTAGACCACGGGTGGGCAATTATTTTGGGCAGAGGGCCATTTACTGAGTTTTGGCAAGCCGTCGAGGGCTGCTTGACAGGCAGCCCAGGGCAGATAAAAATTTTAGAACATTAATATTAAGGGGCCCCATGGGCCCGATAGAATGGCTTGGCAGGCCGCATCTGGCCCCCGGGTTGCATTTTGCACACCCTTGCCTTAGCCCATACGAGATTCTTAAATTCTGTAACTGAACCCATGATAACTGCTGATACAACCTTACTAAATATGTTTATTCACATTAAACAGTGGTACTGTATTCGAGACATTTTGGTGGTCCTGTATTCAAGATGCAGTTGCTACATTCTTGCCGAGCCATCAGCCCTATTTTGCGCAAAAAAGCCTTTTTACCTTTTATGGTGCTTTTTGTTTGAGAAAAGAATGCAAGATTGGTGTGGTTAATATTGAAGTAACTTCTGTTTTAATTAAATAACACAAAACAAGTGTCAGTTTTTACCAGATTTTGGTGAGGAGGATCTTTATGACATTTTAAGCAAGGATAAAAATAAATCTGTCTTCAAGAAGGACATGTAGTTTTGTGGCTAGGGCGTAGGTGTGAATTTGAGGTTAGCAATCCTCCTTGCCTCATTGTGCTCTAGGCAAGATAGCTCTGCATCAGTGCAAAACAACAAGATGATGCTAATGGTACATTATCTGTTTTCTTTAAGTAATCAAGGAAACTTGTCAAATGCTGGTTTTGTTTGTTTTGTTTCTTTTCATTTTTAATTTGAAGAGTGAAAGTGGTATGTGCTGTAACTGGAGCTTGCACTGAGCCAGCGTTGGTGTGTAGTTATTCTTGAGGGATAGATGCTAAAGAGAAGGACTGTGCGAAGCTTCGGGTGGTGATTCAATTCGGAGGAGATTCGGCCCGATTCAGTGGCTGAATCTCTGAATCCGAATCGAATCAGGGGACCAATTTAAAGGTCCGAATCAAGTCAAAGCTCTCTGAATCTTTGGAAAAGATTCGGAAAGCTTTGATGATTTGGACAGTCCCCGGTGGCTGCAGCAGGGACCTGGAGCCGGACTCCAAGCTGGTAAGTACTGAGGGGGAGGGGACCATGGGGGGAACCCCTG
>NW_005842549.1:956335-975056 GCF_000455745.1 Alligator sinensis
CAGCAGATTCGGGGGGCTTGTGCAGAGCCCCCCACATGGCGCAGTGCAGCGGGGGCAGCGGGGATCGCACCCCCACCCCCAGCAGGAAGGGGTTTCCCTCAGGTTTTTTTTTCTTAAAGGGCCAGAGCTGGCCCAGGCACCCATGGCGGGGGGTTGGGGGGCTTTGTGCAGAGCCACTCATGCAGCGGGGGGCAGCGGGATCACCCCCAAGCCCGGCTGGCAGCATCCGGTGAGTTCGGGCTTTTTTTCCAAGTGCTGGGGCGGGCGGGGCAGCCATTGCCGGGCTGGGGGGATGGGCCTGGCTGATTTGGAGATTTGGCAGCAGCCGAATCGCTGAATTCGATTTGGCCGAATTGATTCGGGACAGTGATTCGAATCACCGAATCGAGTCACTGTCCCCTGAATCGTCCGAATCCGAAGTGAATATTAGCCACTTTGCACAGGCCTACTAAAGAGATGTTAATCAAATTCTTTGTGCACAAAGACTCAATCATAATACATTCTGATGGCTGCCCTTAGCGCTTTTACAAGAGTTGGGCAAAATGTTTTCATTGGATTATTGTGATTGGTTTTGAAAGAAATTATTCACAAGTAGCTGGGAGTGTTTATGGGAAGAAACAGTTGTTAAACAAGTCCCAAAGAAATCACCTGGTATTTTTTGACCAGCTCTAGCTATTAGCTGAGAGACCAAGAATGGAAAGGGTCCAGCTATTGAACCACTTCCACCAACAAAACCAGTTCAGCCTTTCCAGATCTGGTTTGATACGCGTTGCCTGGGAGTGGGAGGAAGCAGGTATGTTGATGCCAACAATATCCATTCCATGGGGGTAACTTTCACCCCTGTAGAGGCCTTGAACTAGACCTTCTAGGTGCTCTGAAGACCATACATCAAAATCCACCCTGGTCTTCTGTTTTGCATAGCCAAGGAATGGGTCTCAAGAGGCTGGATATGGCTTCCAGATTCTCTGCCAGTTTCTGTAGAATAGCTTTGTGGAAAACAGGCCCTAGGAACCAACACATTTTGGAGATTCCTGGAGTGTTTAATGTTTCCAGCCTTTCTTCTGCACCCCACCGCACCTGGAGCTATGCAGAGGGAAACATAAGAGCCAGTAGGCAGGCAACTCCCTCATGCTGAAAACTTTCCCAGCTGGGGACTTGAGTGTCTGTGGCTGCCTTTGTGCATCACAAATAGCAAAGATTCCCATTCTTGAGTATTACTTGCTTGCAAATTGAACTGCTCTTCTTTGCACAGAAAGAACCTTGACTTGTTTCCTGATAAATTCATGATTTGTTTTAAAGAGAGAACCATTTTATGCTCCATGCTATGCTATTTAGTTGTTGGTTTTAAATTATTTATGCCTGTGAAGTGTTACTTAAACTTCAGCACAGCTGTGTGCACTAAATAATGAGCATAAACATCAAAGCTAAAAGTTTCAAATCTGGATGCTTGCAGTTACTCACCAAAGGAAGTGTTCCAGTTTGCAGAAGTGCGGGGAGTCCCTGGCTCCTCTTGAATTGCAGTAACATTCGCAAAAGTACAAAGGTGACTAATGTGGTTTAGGGCATGGACGGATGTAAAATAACATCAGTGTAGTGGTTCTCAACCTTTTTAGACTTAAAGCACTGCTCAGAAAATGCTAGCTCTGAGCTTTCACGTGTTTTTTTGATGACGGAAAATTAATAGGACACTTCTTCTGTAACGGAGAGCTCAGACCACAACAGGCCAAAATGGTTTTGACACTATAGATTCCTATTTGAAACCTCTGGGTTTACCTTGTGAATTGGGCACACCTTAGTGTACAAACATGCTGTCCTTTAAAGGATCTTATTTCATTCTGGTTGAGAATCACTGCGTTAGTACAAAATGGAGAGAGGGACTTTATTCTCAAGGACATGTGCAGACATTTGACATAACCAGTCTACAATCACAGGGCTTACTTTCTGTTGCATGACTGTAGATCAGGAGTGGCATGTGCCGATTTTCACTGGTGCTGGGAGTCATGCCGGGAACCTGGTGTTAAGTAATTCAGGGTTGGGGGAAATGTGGGTGGGATCAGGGGAGGAAGCTAGCGGGTTTGGGAGGGTGGGGGGAGGCTCACAGAATTGGGCTGGGGGTTGGTGGGTCATTGGGGTAGGGGGAGGTCCATCTGGAGGTGTGGGGGAAGAAGCAGGGGGCTAAAAGTAGCCCAGTCAGCATTAGAGGGAGGTAGGAACAGTGCAGCTGCGTGCCTGGGATAAACGACTGGGCTTTCCCAGCCCTGGAACTACACTCCAAATAAGTACAGACATTCACCAGGTGGGGCTAACCCACGGGTTGGCAACCCCTGGCACGCGTGGCCCTTTTGCTCAGCACACCACTGCCGACCCGGGCTCTGGGCAGTTGCTCCTGCCAGCCACGGACCTGGGCTGCTCCCAGCAGGTGACTAGGAGGCTGCAAGCCCTGCAGCAAGCAGCTCAAACTCCATGGCTGGCAGTGGCTACCCAGAGCCCGTACTCTGATCTAAGTTAGTTCACCTCCTCAGATGAACTAATTTAGCCTGCCATTTGTCACCTGTCTTAACCTCCCCAAATGTCTGCACAGATTAGCATTTAGATTGACTTAATTCTATTTAGGTTGATAGAAATGTAACATCTGCATGTACAGGTCCAGATTAACCCATTAGTGGATCCTAGGCAAGCAAACTTGTGGGCCATATGCAGGCCAGTCAAGACCTCCCTTGCCACCCCAGCGTTGCTGCCCGCGGGAAGCGGGACTTGGAGACACTTGGAGAAGCAGCCACCGCAGCGGGAAGGCCAGAGGAAGGGAAAGGAGGTGGATGCGGCCATTCACACTCCTGCCTTGGAGGGAAGGGGGAAGGACTGGGCCCCCTTACACCTCCATCTGCTCCTAACCCTCAGTGAAGGAAGGTATACCAAAGTATCTACCCCTAAAATGGCTATGCCTTAGCTTCACTTACTACGGACTAAGAATGGGCAGACCAAACAGTTATATCGGGTTCAGCTGCACAGTAGCAAAATCCCCCACATTTATGGGGCTGTAGTTTATCTGTCCATACCTTAAGTCTTATTGATTTTCAGTGGGGCTTAGGCACGTCCAAAATTTCCAAAGCATCTATGCTTCATGTAGAATTTGGGTGTCTCACTTAAGGTACCCACATTTGAAAATATTGTCTTAGTTGTCCATAATGTATGTGTATGGTGGTGAAATGCGTAAAATAAATAATTAAATAAAAAAGTTTCATTTTTAGTTGGAAAAGAATGTTAAAATCACTGCATTGCAGTGAAAAACTCTGATCTAAAGCCGCTTGAAGTCAATCGACTAGGTTCTGGGAGGCCCTAATTTGATTACTAAGTTTTGGACTAGTGCAGACTTGAAGCAGCATTGACATTAAACCATGAAAATCGGACTAAATAATTTGCATAAACAGATTTGTTATGCAATTACTGGGTTTCCACAGAACACTGATGCATAAAAAATAAGGAACAAAAAGTAACAACTGCAGATGCTTGTGAGCTAATTTTAAAATGTAAATAATTCAGCTGTTTCAAAATGATTTTTAAAATCAAATTGCTGTGACAAGAGGCACAAAAGATGACAAATCTCATTTTAGTGGATTTTGTTTATATTTTGAGAGAAGACTTATCAAGGGGAACAATTTGTATTCCAGGTTTCAGAGCAAAATGAGTATAAATCAGTAATAATGGTATAGTGTATGTGCACGCGCATGCGCATGCATTTGGGAAAGAAAGTTTCTGCTTTTATTTTGGTGGCACACTTAAGCTACAATAAGTATGTGTTATTTATCAATACTCTTCCGTTTCTTGTTCCATTGATGGAAATTTCTCCTGCTGGTACTTCATATAAGGGCTTCTAGCTCAGAGGAGAACCATCATTCCTCTCAAGCTTCCTGATTTTTGAGATTTCTCAAATTGGGCCCACTGGTAACAAGATTGCTTTTCTGCAGCTGGCTCCAACTTCAATACATTTGGAAACACAACCCTTTAATTTAACAATAAAAGGAAATGTACAGCATCTCATTATGGACTGTTTAAATGAATGCACACTGAAAGAATACTGAGGCTAGGGACAGACATTACATATAAACTGGTTTAAGTGATCAGAAACTGGTTTAAACCTGTAACAGAACAAATGTTCAGGGCCCATAAGCCAGTTTGAAAATGGCTGAAATCAGTTTGAGATAAAACCTGGTTGAATGTAGTATCAGACTTAACTGATTTGGCACCAATGTCTGTCCCAGACCCCTTGCTGGTTTAAGATGAACCAGACTCCTCCAGCATCCCAGAATGCTCTTTGGGCTGGGTGCTGCTCTCTGCTCCACAGCAGAGCTGGCCCCTCCCCTCTGCTCATTGGCCGATGCTCCAGCAGAGACTTGCAGGCACAGCAGGGTCTTCTGGCTTCCCCGTGCTCCCCTCCCTGCTCTCACCACTCACTGTTTAAGCAGAGATCCTTTCCCCCTCTCTCCCAAAGCACCAACCACAGCCAGCATGTGGTATGCTAGCTAATGCTGTGTAAAGTAGATAGGATAGTGTCCACGTAGGGCTTTTCGAGCTAATCAACAGCTCAGCTGATAATGTCTCTGCATTCCTTCCTTTGGAAAAAGCTGTTTAAGAAGAGCTTAAACTAAAGAGCAAGGCTTTGTTTTCTGATGGGGTGCTAAATGCTGATAACAAAGCTGATAAATGCTTGGTTATCAAGGAAGGGGGGACCTCTCCATAATCACAGCATCCTCAGCCATGCCTATGGCCCCCTCAGCTCAGCCCTCTGGAAGGGAAGGGAGGGCTGCTCTAGCGTCCCCTGGCTTCTAGCTTGAACAGCTTCAGGCATGTGCCTGCATGTCTGGGATGTCTGTGCAGTTACAAAGTGATTTAGCCTAGCCAGGTTAGACTAACCTGCAAAGATTAAATCAATTCAGGCTCAGGCTTTTTGGATGTCTGTCCCTAGCCAGAGAGGCCCAGATCTCCCTCCAGCATGATTTGGACACAAGTCAACTGGGAAGGGGAGAATAAAATGAGTTTTCCAAAGAGAAATGTTGGCACTGGAGTCTCTTCAAGTGTGGGCTTCTGCCTACACAGCTTTGAGTCAGACAGGGCGATCTCTACCCACAGCTGTAAAATGGCTTGGAGCCCACCTTTTGCTGTCAGATTCACTTACCAATTTTCACATGACGCCAGCTTCTGCTGCAGGTGGGAGATGGAAAAGTTATGTTTCTTCCCACAAAAGTTCTTTCCCATGGAAATCCAGACAGGCAATATATCAGGCTCTGCTTAAAAACTGCTTACAGGAGTGGCATATTTAGTACTGTAATTAGTTATTTTATTATGTAAAAGAGCTAGAAGGTTTATTAAATTGGCTAGCCTCAACACTAGAATTCACAGTTGAGACTCTTAAGTATTTTATTAATGCTATAGATTAAAGTAATTGTTTAATTAATACAGTTCAGTCAAGGATTGTTTTATTTAAGGGTATAAATATTGTAATTGTTTTCCTTCAGCGTGTAGGTGGACATTTTACACACCGACTGCTTATAGGACAGTGGTATTAAAATACTGCCTAGGTGCAAGTGCAGTGAGAGTAGCTGTGTCATTGATTCCAATTGAATCAATAATGCCCAGGGGAGGAGGCATCGTTCATAATTGCTGCAACATTGCTCTTCCAAGGGCAGCACATAATGCAATTAGGGAGGAATTCACCTTTGTGCAGAGAATCTCTGCATCACTGAAATCCTACACAAACCCTCAGGGATTTTGTTCCTGCTTCTCAGAGTCGATACCCCTTTTTTCCCTTAGACCTCTGTTATTATTTTAAATAAAACATGAAGTGATGGCTGATGGATATTTTTTACTATTAATTTTTCAGCTCTGTATGCTGGGGTGTGGCTGGGCTATTTGATCCCACATGGTTTAAGATAATTGCTTGCACAAGAGGCACAGGAAAGATCCCCATGCCCCATGTGAGGTAATACACAGCGTAGCACATACTAAATGGAGGATTCTTTCTTTTCTCTGAAGCTTCAGGTACTGGCTAATGGTGGCAGCAGCAGCAGCAACAACAGTGAACTGTACTAGGCTTGCAAGTAGTTACCCAGTCTTTTAAGACCGCTTCAGTAATATTATAGAGTTGTCTGAGAACTGAGCCTTGGCCTCTTTCTGCCTTGGCCTCTTCCTGCATCTTTTGACATTCACATACACAGAAACCACTTGGTATGCTCCTACTTTGGATTATATGAATGGAAGCTTTCTGGGGCACGGCCCATTTTCTTTTTCTGTGTTTTGGAAACCACAGGGTATACTTAAGCTCTGTTACCCTTCTGGCATGTATTAGCTCTGCTCAGCCGTCTCTCTCTGGATTTGTTTGGGAACACAAGAATTAGCATGCCGGATCAGAGCACTGGACCACTATGCCTGTCATTAGTGAATGGATTTCACAGAATGCTACTTTGTTCTTGCGTTCAAGTTGAAATGCCCGCCTTACCGTCTCTTGACCATTCGTTATTCTGGACACTGCTCATGTGCGTAATTTGGTCTGTGTTTGACTTGTAGTTGGCCTTGTCCTTGCTTTGCTGTTTTCCTCCAGGTCACTAATAGGCTTCTCCTGGCCAAGACCAAAGGGTCATGTATTTGTCTGTTCCCTGAGCTTCCACACTTCTTTGTTTCCACTGTGCCTTTTTATTTTGCTCTTGCTAATTCCTTTTACAGTTGTGTGCCATGCACTTTCTGTGTCCTCTTCCCAGCGTCTCTGTGGGTCTTCTTGGTTGCCTAGGTTTTCCATGACTGACCTGTACCCACCCTTCATTCTGGATAAATTTTATTTGAAAAAAGGAACTTGATTATGTGCATAGGTGGATAGTTGATGCCAGGGAGATAAGATGGGGGATCATCATTCTAGATGTGCCCCGTTCAATATTCCTCCTCTACAACTTGCCGTTGCATTGCTAACTTGTCATTATGAAGACAGGATACTGTGCTGGATAGATCATTGTCCTGTCCCAGTACGACTTATGCTTATGGAGACTCGGTCCTTGTAGTATCCAGGTACCTTTCTTTACTCAAAGAACCTTGTCTGCCAAGTACCTTTCAGTCTCAGGAATGCAAGTGACAAGTCAAGCATACGTCCTATGAAGCTTATAAATCATGGGTAATCTGTAATGATAGGCTTATGTAGGACTTGTAATGCATCATCAGCATTGGCGTTCCTCACAGTTGAGGACAATTATCTTCAGTGATTGTCCTGTCTGTGGGTCCAAAGATGACTGATGAGGCCTATCCAGGATCAGCAGATTCTGTTGCAGCTCAGGCACATGTTTCTGTGTGGGGTGGGTGGCTCTGGGTTCTTGGTTCAGTCCATGACGTGCTGATTCTGCTGCTCCTGTTTTTCCATCTCCTGTTATCACAAGGTTTCAAAGTACTGAGATCTTTGCAGCAGACTCTTCCTCCGTTTGGGGCGGTCCTGGGCAAGTCTCCCACAAGTCGATATCGATGCATGTGATGTGATGCATAAACCACATAAAGGCCCTGTGCACAGGGTCACTTTTGCCCAGCGTGAATTGAATCAATGTGAGGTTCGTAGGTGGCACTATTTAAGGTAATAGCCAAGTCTTGCCTAATCGTCAGTGTAGTTAACCTTGTAGTACCTCTGTGATGTGGGTCAGGGCTCGTGTCTGTTTACCAGAGGAACAGCTGAGGCCCAGAAAAGCAAATTGACTTGTTAATGAGGTCTGAGGCAGCGCAAGTAACTGAAGTCAGGTTCAAGTGTCACACTAGTGTCCTAAGCTGGGACCATCCAGCTTCCCCTACACGTGTATATTATTGCCAAATTAATATGTAATAATGAGCACCTCTCAGGTCGAAATTTTTTTTATTATTTCAAGCTATTCCTGACCTCTGTTGTAGAAAGTCAAGGAGACAGTCAGGTCTCTTGTGACTTTTTAGCATTGCAGCCCTTGTTGGTCCATTTTAGGGGCCTTGTTACACATTGCAGTTTGAGCTGCTTAAATGTTGATCAGTGTTAGTGCTAGCTTGAGTTCGGAGCAGTCACACCTTAAGGCTAAAAACCTCTGTCTCTCTCCCACCTGAGCAGCTGTGACTTGTCACTTAGAGGGCTGGCAAGCAGGGGCCTGACTAGGAGCTACAACTGAGTTGCCACTGCAGGGCTGTTGAGCCAGGATAGGCTTCTAGCCCTGCTGTAAGTGTGGGGTGTGAGGAATGGGTTGGGGGAAGGAGGGAACCTGAAGCTGAGAGGCGGAGAGCTGTGGGATGGGGGTGAGTAATGACATAGGAGCTGGAAAAGAAATGGAGGTGGGGGAAGAGTGGTGAAATGAAGGAAGTCACTGAAGGATAAAATAAAAAGAAGTACAAAAAAAAAAGAGAGAGACTTTAAAAAGAAATAAAAAGGAAGTAAATTAAAGAAGGCCTTATTCTAATATAATAAAAGCCTTTGTCTGTCTGTTTGTCTGTCTGTCTGTCCGTAACTCTCCAGACCAACTGCGCATGCACTGACGAGAGGGCGCACCCTGATTGGCTGAAGGGCCTGGAGCATTACATACAGAGGGGGCAAGGGAGCCGCCTCCCCCCACAACAGCAGCTGGCAGAGAGGGGCAGGCTGGAAGAGGGGAGGACGGGAGGGAGCGGGGGAGCGGGAAGGGGAAGGGGAAGGCAGGGTTTCTGGTGGCAGCACTCCCTGCACTGCCCCCCCTGCCAACTGCTGCCCAGCCCTGACAACATCCGGCAGAGAAGGGGAGGTGGGAAGGTTGTGTGCCACCAGGTGTCAGCAGCCATGCAAGCTCCCCTCCCCACTGTCCCTGGGACCCGGTGGCGGCATGCGGGGTGGGGCACCTGGGGCCATACTGGAAGAGGTGGGGAGTGGGGCTCACGGGGCTGGATGGCAGGTCGGGCAGGGACGTCATTCGTGACAGGCAGTCTGCTAGTGTTTTAATAAATTGGGTTTAGGATTGGGGTGTGGGGGTGCTGGTTGTATTTCCCAAGGTGGCTGGGATGTGGGAGTGGTGAAGGGAGGTGCTTTTGGGGGTGCTACTGCCCCTGCCCCAGGAAGGAAGTGCCAGCTCATGGGGACCCAATCCAGCCCCCTACCTTGTTCCTGCCATAACCAACTAGACGGCTTCTGGACCCGTCCGTGCTGCGCGACCTGGCTAGCTGGTATGTGCACAGGCTTGCACCCCTGCAAGTGGGAAAGTCACGCTACTGGGAGGAGGGGGGTAGTTGACTTGGTGCTACAACTGCCCCCTGATCAGTAGAGAACAGGGGATGGAAAGTTTGTCCACACAGAGCAGGAGGGTGGGGTGGTTATACTGCACCCAGGGATGCTGGAGGACTGCAGCTTGGGTGGCTCATCTGTGGGGAGTGGCTGCACGGTGATGGAACACGAGCGGGGTAACATGGACCAGAGAAACCTGCCCTGGAGTGGCGTAACTTTAAGGTGCCTAAAGTGTGCTTAAAACTAGTGTCAGCTGTTAATGTGTGGACAATCTGGGGGTTAAGAGCTCCGGGAGCTGCTTAAAATTCCTGTGTAACAAGGCCCTAAATTGTCATCTCTATATGGTATCTCTTTATCTGGCTGGGAAGCCACTGAAAGCAAGGGCCGTGTTACTTTGAACAGTGTGTAAAGCACTGATGTAGCCTCTGGCACGTCATTGCCTTGTGCTGTGAAAAGAAAAGAAAAGGTTTAAGAGTTAGTAATGAAGCTGTGCTGAAACTGTGACTCTAAATGCCTTCAATTTAAAGAGGTGCTTCAAATCTAGTTCTGAATGTTACTACTGTGAATACCTGTTAAATAGCCAAGGGCAGGTTCTTTTGCTGCAGATCACATGCCTATTTTTATTCTAAGGGTAAACGTCACCAATAACATAAATTTCAAGGCTCAGATTCCTATTTATTTGTGGCCTGATACATAAAGTAAATTGTCTTCCCTACAAAGAGAGTAAAACTGTTATTTTGAATAAGGATACACAGAACAGTGTAGAAAAAGTGCAATCATCCTGTTCTTCTGTGTTCAGTATGAAGCTCACAAGAGAAGAAAACTGCGAAGTAGGAAGATTTGAGCTTCTGGCAATACTGAACCCACTCCAGCTTCTTCTGAAGTGTCTGGATCCCCTTCATGTCTTTGTCATCCATCATTAAAGCATGAACCAATTCTTTTTTAAAATTGTGGTGACAGTTACTACAAATAACTAACTTAATGCTTCAGCCCTATTTCCTATGTACGTGGCTGAGCCCGTGTACATCTTTATAGAGGTTTACTAGGCCTGTGGGTGGACATGATTTTGATTCTGGGATCTGGAAAAATCAGAGCTGCACCACAAGATGAAGTTCTGGCCTAGGTGAACAACTATGCACCAAAGGACCCTATATCTGTACCTTTTATTTTTATATGTTTTAATGATACAGAATTCCTATGCATTCTATGAGATATGTGGAGAAACTGAGAAGGTAACTCAGGCCTCCAATAAAATCATCTTTTTAGTGGAGGTAAATGAGTACCCAAGGGATGTAAATGCAGTTCAAATTTATCCTTCTGAGTGAGGCAAGATATAAAGACACAACTGCTGCCATTGCACCAGCTATGTGCTTTTCACCCTTTCTCTTTTGGTCTGAAACTTCATTAGTGACAGGACAGTAAAAGTTTATAAAGGTCTAGAATGTGAATGACTAGAAAGTTAGGAATGTGAAACAACAACGCAACATGCAGTCAAAGCTGCCTTGGCCCACAAAACAGCACTCACAACCAGATGTGTATCTTGTGATCCCTTTTTGTTGTACCTTTTAGTATTGATCCAGGCTTTTTATTGTGTATGTTTACTTAGGCCAAGAATCCAAAACATTTCCATGTTTAGGCACTTAAATAATTAAACTGATTTTCAACAGTGCTGAGGTCCTAGTTGCTTCTATTGCCTCCAGTGGCTGCTGTTCTGAAAATCAGGATACTTGTTTAGGTCCATGGATTAGCTCCTAGTTTTGAAAAGCTCTTCCTTATTAATTCCTTGGGTTTATCATCTCTTGTATCTGTTACTGATTAATGAGAATCAGCAGGGCTCTATGGGAAGCTAAAGCATCAGCTTTAGCTGCTTATGTGAGATCAGAAACCCTGGACTCAGGCTACAAACAGACGTCACATTTGTCCCAGAGTAAACCATTTTATGCTAGGACAAAGTGACGTTGTTTAAATGTCCATGTCCGTTGTCCTGGGATACATCCTAAAAAGGCTCATGCATAGCAAAATACATCTGAATGGTTATTTTGGGACTGCATCATTGAAGCAATGGTGGAAAAGTGGCAATTTATTTAGTCTTACCTAACCCCTTATTGGAAGAGCTGTGTGTGGACATGCCAGTTTTGGGATATTTCTGTTTTAGGACACACACAGACACAACTTGTCCAGGGACAAATGCCGTGTCTGTTCCTAGCCTCAGTGTACGTAAGAAAAATGCATTTGGAAAATCGAATGGGCAGGGTGTACAAGTAGTTGGTGCTGGAGGCAACAAAATGTAGTGTGCAACCATTAACGACTCCATTTCTTCATTTTTTGCAGGCAAGAGGCGCAGATATCCCAGATATTACAGGGGAGCTGCCACTTCGGACATGTGGCAGCACAGCCAGCATGAAAGTGAAGAATGTGAAAAAGTAAGAACAAAACCATTGCTTTTCTTAGCTCTGTAGCTTTTCTGTCCTCTCAGCACCCCCTGTTAATCTCCATTGCATTAGCTATGTTCAGCAGAACCAATACATCCAGAAGCCTAGCGGGGTTTGCGGTAGTCTCCGTATCAGAGCTGCATAGACCTTCAACCTGTGAAAAGTGGCCTGCTGGTCAGCAGTTCCCAAACCAGGGGTTAAAGTAGTTGTGAGTGGGTTTATGAGCCTGTAGAATCCGTAACAAGTCTGCAGTTAACAAGTAGTGCGCTTTCCGAGGCCTCAGCTGCTTTGCAGTGACTGTCCCCATGCCTGCAGTTGCTCCATTATAATGAGAGCTAAAACGGGGGCAAATTAGCCTCTTTTTCATTCAGGCTTCATTCATCCCCTGCAAGCAGCGCTGCCTGGGCTGCGCCAGCCAAGCACCAAGCCGGCCCCATCCCATGCAGGTGGCGCTGCCTGGGCCACGCCAGCCGAGTGCTGAACCTGGCCCCGTCCACTATGAGAGGTGCTGCCAAGCCCAGTTCTGCCCCTGTGAGTGGTGCCGGGCTTGGCGCTCAGCAGTGCCACTTGCAGCAGACAGGGCTAGGCTTAGCGCTTGGCTGGCACAGCTCCATCCTAGGTGAGTGGTGCTGGGCTCAGCACTCAGCTGACACAGTCCAGGCAGTGCCGCTTGCAGGGAATGGGGCCGTGCCAGCCAAGCCCGGCCCCATTCCCTTATGAGCAGTGCTGTAGCACGTGTCTACCTCCCTGGGTACCCAGCCTGCAGCGAGGGCATACAAGGGCTGGTATAAGTCAACCCCATATTTCTGATCCAAAAAGTTAGGTCAACTTGATGCACCAGATCTATGAAATTCTTAACTTTTTGGATCAAAAAACTGGGTCGACTTATACACTGCATGGAACCTATATACCATAAAATTCAGTAATTGTGATCAAGGTTCCCTCTAAGGTGTGTGTGTGTGTGTGTGTGTGCCGTGTACCTGCTGGGATAGGAGCTGGGCTGTGGCATGGGACACTTACATGATGGTAAGTTCCTCCAAGAGGCAAGACAGAGGCAGAGGTGTGGGCAGGAGCGGGAGCCTGGCGCGGGCTCCACTGGCTCCAGGGAACCACTTCATTCCCCCGCTTTGCCTCAGGCAGTGAGGAGGCACGTGGCATCAGGGCTGGGGAGTGGAGCACTTCCTCGGACCCTGCGGAGCAGTTCCTCGGAGCTGGCGGAGCCTGCACCAGCCCCCAGCCCCAGCCTCCATCCCTGCCTTGCCTCACCTCAGGGAGGAGCTGCTGCCTGCCCCAGTGAGGCTCTGCCAGTGCTGGGGAACTGCTCCGTGGGCTCTGCCAACTCCAGGGAAGTCCTCCATTGCCCAGCCCTGATGCCACGAGCGGTTCCCTGGAGCCAGCAGAGCCTCACTCGGGGCAGACAGTGGCTCCTCCCTGAGGTGAGGCAAGGCAGGGATGGAGGCTGGTGCTGGTGCAGGCTCTGTTGGCTCCGGGGAACTGCTCCATGGGCTCCTCCGGCCCCATGGAAGTGCTCCAATCCCCAGCTCTGATGCCACGTGCCTCCTTGCTTACCGAGGCAAAGCGGGGGAGCGGAGCAGTGTCCCAGAGCTGGCGGAGCCCACGCCAGCTCCAGGCTCCAGCCCCGAAGCCCCCTAGCCTTCAGCCTCCAGGCCCCAGCCCCCGCTGCCTGCCTCGGGTGAGGAGCTTACCTTTGGTAAGTGTCCCACGACACACCAAAAGCAGTGCGCTCACGGACCGCTGCTCCTTAGAGGGAACATTGTAATCAGTTAAGATAACTGGCCTGGATGTCAAGGCCAGGAATGGATGTAACTTGTGGTGTTGGTGCTGGTAACACTTGCCTGCTCTTTTGGAGTGGTTCCAAAGCTCACTTGGATTTTGGATCTCACTCTTGTGATTCAAGCTCTTGTAATTTCCCACCTGAACGTGGCTTATTAAAACAAACTAAGGGGAAGCTTGTTCGGTGCATAAGTGTGATATTTCCCGCATCTTCCTGTGCTCGACAGGAAAGCTAAAAGCAAGTGTGTGGCCTTTCTATATGTTTTCATTAGAATTTTTCCCTCTTTCTGCTGCCTTCTTTCAATCTCTTTTTTCCCTGTAACCTGTTCAAAGTGCTTTTTTTTCACTCCTTTTTTTTTTTCCAGCTTCTGTCTGCCAAGGGAATGAATACATTCCCTTGGCAGAATGTATTCAACTGCTAGAAGCTGAAGTTTTAAACTCATAATCTGTGAGTGGGTTCAAAATCTGGCATTATAACTTGGCCCATACTTACCTAGAGTGCTGACCTAACATCCAGAACTGTCCAGCACTGATCTGTGCATTCAGAGCCCTCCTTTTGTCACGCTGTGATGCTGTTAGGGAAAATGGCTCTTTGTTCTAGTGCTTAGCAGCCAGATGCTGTGTCTCACTTCCCACTTAAATTCCCGTGGGAAGAGAGAGCCAGATAATGACAATCTCATTGGCTCACAACCAGAAATATCTATAGGAGTCTATAGCAGCTTCGGCAGAAGCAAGAGCATGTAGCAGAGCCAGAGACGTCTCCACTGTCAGCCATCGCAGTAGCTTGGGACACTTGGGGATGATTATGCCTCACCTCTGAATCTTAAAAAAGCCAAAGGATAAAAAACATTTCTTCTGCATCCTCAGATACACCCACCCAGGACTGATGGGCTGTGATGCCTTTCACAGGTAAAGTTCTACTTTCATACACGTCTCTCTTGCGTCAGGGTGTTAGTGTCACAGATGAATACTCCCAGCGAAGGTGAAGGTGGACCAGGTCTCGGGGCATCCTTCCCTATAGACACTATAGATGGTGATGGAACGCATGCTCTTCCCCAAAGTGGCAATGATAAATGTCCCTTTGTGGCTCAGTTTACCTTCCTCACCAAATCCCTATCCTCACTGCTTTTTAATGCCTCACATAAAAGGTGTTGTACATTCTGGTGGCTTGAAGACGATGGAGCTTCCTGGACAGGCACTTTAATAGTGGGTTAGCTGCATTTTGTCACTGCACTTGATTCCAGCAATTTTTTCAGTGATTTGCATCTTATGGATTGCTTTTAATGTGCTTCAGGTTATCTTTTACCAAGGGCCACTTCCCGAAGATGGCTGAGTGCGCACACTTCCATTATGAGAATGTGGACTTTGGCAACATACAGGTGAGTTTTTTTTTTGCTTTCTTTTATATATAATTGGGTTTATTTTTGTCATTGTATTAAGCTGGACCAAGCATTTGATAGCACTCCAGGTAGGTACACTTTAATTTTCTGTTATCTGGGTAATTTCCTACACTAAGCAAGATTCTACTTTCATTATACCTATGCCCTCTTGAAATAAAAGGGAGAATTATCTTTCTCTGGGTTTGATTAATGTCAATATTTTTAAGACAGCTGTTGGAAACAATTTTGAATTTTTACAGCCGACTCGACTGATAACGAGCATTTGTTTCCTGCATGGGTGTGCATTTATATAAAGATGTATATGCAAATATATGTAAATCAAGTATTTATAGACTAGAAGTGAGTTCAGGTTTGGTTTATGTGGTATTTGCCCCACACACACCCAGCAGGTCTGTCCTCCTTAAACGAATAACAGGAGGCTGTCAACCAACTCCTGCTCTTTAATGCGGTGCTTGCTTTCAGAGACCAGTATCACCACTGATGCCTCTAGGATCCACCAGTTTTGTAGCCAAGGGAGGAGTGAATTCCCAGGCTGCCCCCCTTTAACATCTGAATCATTTTGTGTAAAGTGAAGTGAGTTAGTTACAGATTTCTAACGTTCTGCCCTTGAAAGTTGTGCTTCTGCCAGTGTGCATCCACTCTCCCACTGCCGTGCAACGTTTTGACTGATAAGGAATCAAATGATCACATCCCAGTTTCAACTTATTGTTCAAGTATGTCTGCCTTTGGAACGAAAGGTTTGCCCAGTAGCACTGGTGAGAGGGAAGAGTGGAACAGTTTTGTAGGAGATAGCTGATAAAGAAAACAGTAGACAAAGTTCAGTCCCTGTTCTTAGAACTAAGAGGCAACAGACTATGTTCAAAGCCATGTTTTGCTAGATGGTGCATGCATGTGTGCATGCGAATGTACATGCAAAAGCCCTAACCTTCTAAACAGGCAAGGGAAAATGGGCACAGCACGGAGAGGTGAAGTCACTTGCCTGAGCTCGTGCAGCTGATCAGTAGCAGAGCCAAGACTAGAACTTGTATTGTGGGACTTATATCAAGTGCCAGTCTTGGAGCATGCTGCCTTTCCATGCTGCTCTAGTGTTTACTTCCTGTTCTTACTGAAGTCAGTGGAAGATATGCCACTGAACCAAGAAGAGCAGGATCCAGCTTTTGTATTGCATTATGTTTCTAATGAGAATCACAACTGTTTTCTGCTCCTCTGTATCTGGAGAGCATGACTAGCTCTGCCTCTCTACCCAGATCCCTTTTTATGTTCTGAATTGACACCATTAATCTTTTTGTTGTTTTGAAGAGGGTTTCATACAGGAGTAAGTGCTGAGCAGGACTGTCTAGATTTATATTGTATTGCGTTGTGCATTCCTCTGAGAATGCTCTTGTCTCTTCCATCATTCAAAGATAATAAGCGTATTGAGTGCATTACCAGACCTCCAACATAATGATTTACTTGAGCAAGATTGCATCCTGTGGCTCTCTATTATTGCTTAAAATATTTTGAGGACAAATGATTGGACTGTGTTTGTGGTTTCAGTACATCTTGATGTGTGTTAATACTTCAGGCATGGTTAGATAGCAGTGAGGCTGAATTTAGTGTTTGTGAAAAGGAGCTTCTAATCACAGTGGTAAAAGCATGTGTGATCTTTTCAAATTTCCTTCATGTTATTCTGCCAGCGAACCTTAATCTGGGGGAAAATTTTGAAATGTGAAACTCTTGGCTTTTAATTGCCCACAGTACTCTTGAAAGTTAGGACTTCAGATTCAAAGTCATTTACATGTTTTAAATATTTTTTCCCCAGGCTCTTTGCAAAAAAAAAAACATGCTTAACTGTAGGGCTACTTTCTTGCATAATGTTAAGCATGTGCTTAAATTTATTTATTGAATCAGAGCCCAGTAGACCCTACCTTCTGGTTTCTAAGTTCTAGCAGTGATAGCTGGTAGAGTCCCATTGGGCAGCAACTTTCTAACAGGAATAAGAAGCACTGTAAGAGAGTGGTTGGGACTCGCTGCTCCTGTGAACTAAACCACATTCTCCAGATCTCCAACCGTGAAAGGCCATGGGCATTACTGTGGTTTCTTGGGAGAAGACCAAGTATTAAAAGCTGTCAAAGAAAAACAAATTAAAGCTCTTAGTTTTATCTATTGACGCAGTTCCCTGGTGTAAAGCATAGTGCTGTATTGAACCTTAAACAAGTGACAGTCCTTAGCGGTTCTTTTGTGCTAACAGATTGAAGTAGACAAGAGAATAGCAGTAGGCTGGAATGGCATGCTTCTTGAATGACAGCTTGGTACCCAGTTGCAAATTATTAATGTGCATCTGAAGGCATGGTGGGTGTAATTTCTTGGGAAAAATGATGTGCTCTTAATTTGCATAAGAGAAATGCAGCGTTTTATAGCTAGAACAGTAATTGCATAAAGGTGCCTACTAACAGTCTGGCCAGCTTTCAAATCGCTTTGTAATGTTTATATTATATGCAATAGGGGCTTGGTTGTGCAATGGATGTTAATACCTTGACATTTCACCTCTAGATGCTCTTAAATCAGCCTCATGAGACATGAAAATGGATTTGTTCTGTTCTTACTCTAGTGCTAGTTCAACAAAACCCCACTCACATCAGCTTGATTTTTCTCTTTTTAAAGAGACCCAGGACTGGTCCATAAGGGTTGTTGCCCGTCACCAGTGAGGTGCCCTGGCAGTTGCATGACCATCGTGCTGAACACTGCATGGGTTACACAGTGAAGGAGCTGTGTGGAGCCTGGATTCATCCACTGGATGGGAACTCCCTTGTTTTTGTGTCTCAAATTCAGATACACGTTTAAGCTGAGATTTCCAAAGCAGCTTAATGAGCTTTGGGCATGAAATTCCATCTGAAATGAAGGGCAGAAGGCAGTGCTTCGTTCATGTGATGAAGTGGGCTGTTGCCTGCAAAAACCTACGCCTCTCTGAACTAGCTGGTCTCTAAGGTGCCACTCAGCTCTGCCAGCTGCCTGACTTCTCATGAATGTGGCTAACTACTTGTCTCTATTGTGGAATGAATGGAGAGCTGAGAGCCCAAGGAGACTTTGAAAATCAGTTTGAAAAAACTCCTGCATAATACCTATAAAATAAAATCCAAATGACATTTATGGAATAAACCGTATTCCTGTGAGGGTTTGTGTGTGGTGTGAGTCACCAGAGGGCAGTAGAGCTGACCATCTCTTCTTTGAATTGACTTGCTGCTATTCAAAATGCTTTAAAGGCTGATTATAAAATGTTATAAATGGGATGTGGGGTTGTGTCTATTCAGTCAGCGTCCTAGTTCCATGGGCGGCATGACACCCAAGGCGTGAAGGGTGGGCCAACAGCCATATTTGTCAACGATGAGAAATGTTTTCTTTGCTCTCTTATTGTGAGAAGTAACTTCCTGGGTTTTACACTTGATTTAGTTGTGCATTTTCAGCTCTCAGCAGGTTGGTCTGGTATATGGTTGGCTGTCATCTACATGGCGGACACCATAATATACTGAGCTCTCATCCTGATCACATTGCTTGCTCGCCCTGACCTCAGACAAATTAATTAAACGCCTTTGTAACAGGATGTGCTTTGATGATTGCAGCAGTATAAGGAACTCACTGGTATGGAGACAAATTATATTTAGCTTGTCAGTGTCTTGGTTTTCACTTGTGTTAGTAAGGATAATAACACCTACTTCACATTGGGAGTTACGTAAGCTATTTGCTAAGGTTGGTGCAGTGCTGTGAAAAGCTGGAGCATAATATGATATAAAGTATTATTATCTTAGCAATCCACTCTAGAACAGGAGGTTGCGTTAGCACAAAAGAAGTAAGAAGCAAAGCAAAGCTTTGGAAGGCTCTTTCCC
>NW_005842549.1:975068-983596 GCF_000455745.1 Alligator sinensis
AGCTTTGCAAGGGCCTTTCCCGTTTGTTCTGTTTTTTAAGCAGTGAAACTATACAATATACTTTCAGCCTGGAGTTGAGACAGTGAAATTAAATCCTTTCACAGAGAGCAGCTTTAACTGGCAGAAAAAAATGGCCATAGCTGTAAGGCCAAAGGCTGACTAGCCAGGCAAGTAGCTCTCTTTATTGGGACACCCTGTTGATACCAACACTTCAGTAATGGGACGTGCTTTGTTGATCACAGCAGTGTAAAGAATGCACTGGTGTGTTGATTAAATACATTATTTTATCATTGCATTTATCTTTCAAGTCTGCACTGTTGACTTTTTAATTTGAGGATGAAAGGCCAACCTCCTGCGTAGCGCCTTTGTTGTAGTCTAAGGGTGGGTGAGGTTTTGCAAGTCTCACTCGTTTGGAGAAGCGGGGACGGGAGCTAAACCTCTTGCAGCCTCTCTGCAAGCCATATTTTCGATAGCAGGCATTGCTACGCAGTGGTTGGAATGTGCTGATTCAGATCGGATAGGATGGACTGACAAAGCTTCCTTCTCCCCTGCTTAGCTCCTCTCCCCTTTCCACCATTTTTGTCTGGTATCTGTGATGCGGTGTTTCATATATATCCTCCGAATTTGATTAATGATATATGGGAAAATATTGGTGAAAAGACTAGCAGGTATATACATTGGACTTGTTCATACATATTATATTCAGCAGCATAATCTCCGGGAAAGCACCAGGCTTCCAGAAGATCAAGCTCCTTTCCCCCTGGTCTCCCACTTGCTTGCTTTATTTGTTAGGTAAACCATTTAGAGCCCAGTTAAGCAAAGCAGCTTAGCAGACAGTACCTTAGAAAGCACTTGAGAAGTATCATTTATAATGTAAGGGTAACATTTTCAACATCCCCCGGAGCTCCCATTTTTAAAAAGGACTGAAGTGATTCCAGGGGAGTTAGCTATATCTGTGCCTTTAAAAGTCTGGGTCTTAGTCTCTTAAAGCCCCTTAACTTTCAGTGAGACTTAGGACTTGTCTACACACAACAGTTGTACCGTTTTAACAAAAATGTAGCAGTTGCATAGCTCAGTGACCTAATAAAGTAGCCATAAAGGTGCTTATAGCAGTACAGAACAGCATTTCTGTGAGCGTGCTGGAGTGGTGTTGTAGCCAGGGCGGTCCCGGAAGCGAACAAGAGGCAAGGGGGTTTCTTGTGATATCTTTTCTACGACCAGCTGTGTCGCTGTGCTGCAGGTTCACCATCTATGAGGTGCCTATTGCGGTGATAGTTGATTTTACTCTTCCTTGTTGTATTGGATTGCTGTCATCGTGCTTTTCTTGGGTCTGCTGCATGATGACCAAAAGCCAGTCTCTAGGTTTATATGGCTTAGTTTAGTGGAATAATGAGTATGTCCTCTCTAAGCTGATCTCTTTTGGAGAAAGTTAGGTGAAGACGACGATTTCTCAGTTTTCTTCCTTTTACAACTATGTGTACGGTTGGTCCAATAAAAGATGAGACACAGACCCTCTTGTTTCAGAGTGAGAGAGAGGGATGGATAGTAATAATAATGAACTCCATCAGTATATTTTATTTGGTGCGTGTGTTAGAAGTAGTGTGTGCTCTGCTGGTCAGCCTTGTAATTCCAGTGTATTTTGTTCTATCCGGAGCCCAATAAGCTGGAATAAAGGGAGCACAGAATATTTGCTTTCCTCTAATGACCTAATGATTGATGCAAAGTACCCTTTCAGTCAGCGTGCTCCATATGTGTTTTATAGTAGCAAGGAAAAAATCCAGAGACTCGATATTAGAAGAGGGCTGGATTACTACAGATGAAAGATCCAGTCTCTTATCCATTAAACCCTGGCACTGAAAGTAGCAGGAGCATGTTATCAGTGACAGAGGAAGTATTTAAACTCAGAATCGCTTCCTCCAGTCCAGGCAGCAGCTGCCAGGAGCCCCTGTTGCACGCTCTGCAGTACCGTTTCCTGTGAAATGCTTTGGCAAGCTGTGACTGTCCAGCCGTGTTCTGTTCCTGTGGTGGCTGTGGTTGTATTTTGTCGGTCCTTTTCTGGCGTGCCTTAGGAAGTAGTAGTCTTGTAGAAATCAGTTTTGTCCCCTCTGTGTCTTTTGTGAACAATGTTGATAAACAGGGATCTGGGTTTTCCGTTTGTCATGGCAAAACACGGTATTTTCTCCTTTTTAGGAGAAAAACGGGGGAAATGGCTGCGGGGAGTGGGAGGAGGCAATCAGCAGGGGGTGCTATGTGCATGTGCACACGCGTACACCTGCACATGGCTGCCAGGCAGCCTGGAGAGCAGCTCGCCACAGGTAAGTCTGGTGGGGTGGCGGTGGGAATTGAGGCTCCCATAGTGACGGAGAGAGTTGGGCAAGGGCTGGGGATGCTGCCCAGCCGGGGCAGAGCGTGGGGCTCGGGGCACAGGGCCAGAATGTGTGGCTGCAGGGCCCAGGTGGGGAGCGGGACAGGGTCACGGGCAGCTCGCCCAGGGAACTGGGGTGGGGGTGGCTCTCTACTGCTATGCGCACTCCTTGGGAGAGCATGGGAGTTACATGCCCCCCTGATTTGTGTGCAAGGTGGGGGTGGGCTGGCTTCTGTGGGCTCAGGCTCCCCACCGAGCTGCCCTCTCCTGGGGCCCCCGCAGCCCAGCAGGCAGGACCCAACATGGCAGGGCAGAGCAGAGCGGGAAAGCTTGTTGCCACTGCTGTGAGCCCCGTACCACCAGGGTGAAGTGCCCCCTACCCTCCCGGCAGTAGTGGGGTTGGCGGCACGGAGTTGTGCCCTCGGCAGTCCCTCTCTGCTCGAGGGGGGGTGGGGAGCTGGGCTCCATGCTTTGCTCTACCACAGCTGGGTCTCAGGAGCTGCCAGGGAGGCAGGGGGCTGTGGACCTGGGTCCCTGGCCCTGTAGCCCTGGCAGCTGGGTGCCTCCTCCAGTGGGGCTGAGAGGCCCGGGGGTCTGTGGTAGGGAGCGAGGGTATCAGCAGGGCCAGGGATGCTGTGGATGGGGAGTGGGGGGCACTGACAAGGTTGGGGGTGCTGTGGATGGGGAGTGAGGGGCACCAGCAGGGTCCAGGGTGCTGTGGGTGAGGAGTGAGGAACAATGGCAGGGCACCAGCAGCAGGGCTGCTCAGCACCCAGCTGCAGCTAGCCCCATGCCCTTGTGAGCAAAGGGGTCGGGGGAGCTCTGACTTTTCACAGTAAACCCCCCCCAAATTAAATGCCAAAATGTATAGATATTTAAAATGTATTTTATTATAGTGATTGAGGCACTGGTAGGCTTCCAAATTGCTTTAACATTATAAATATATCAATAAAAAATTGCATTCAACTGATACCTTAATATATAATGGTGTTTCGTTCTAATCACGGAAAACCATGGATTTGGGGGTTCTTAATCGGAGATTTTTTATGATGGGTGTTTATCAGGCTATTTGTGATTTTCAAACACCAGAAACCAGGATCCCTGTTGATAAGGTTATATGTTTTGCCTTTAAGTAATGCTATGGGGGAGAAGATAAGCTTATGCATTTAAAGCCGTGTCTATGTCCGAATCTCCGAATCTTTCTGAATCTCTCCGAATCGATTCAGAGAGTCTAAAGGGTCCTCTGATTTGATATGGATTCGGAGATATGGCCACCAAATTGGGCCAGATCTCCACCGAATCGAATCAGGAACTGAAGCTTCGCAGAGTCCTACTTTTTATCTCTTCACATAGTTTCCTGCCTCCCGCCGATCTCAGGAGCAATCTTTCCTGCTTTCTGGCCAGAACCACCTGCCCCGTCTAATAGGCTCCTTTCACGGTTAATCCTCAGTGGAGGGAAACTTTGCAAGTGCCTTTGGGGACCGAGGGGTTTCAGAGCAGCCAAATCTAGAGCGTATGTGGAAACTGCTTCTAATAACTTAATTCCACCAACACCTTCCTCAGAATTGGCCCCAGCTCTTGCCAGGATCAACAGATTAAAAAAATTGGAGTTTGGAGGCCAAGCTTTTTGATGCCAAACGGAGCCAGGAAAATATTCAAGGAGTAAGTTCACCTCAGCTTTTGGATCCTCATGTTTCCCACCTGCCGTGCCCAATTTACCGTTAACTTCTCAAAAACTTTTACTCTGGAATTATTTCATACCTGTGAAATTTCAGCCAAATTGGTTTTCTTCCAGTGAACTGGGAAGAAATCAAGAATAACTTCAGCGTGAAGTATGGAACAACTGACATCTCTCCAGAATACAATACTATTGTTGCTAGCACCGTTATTTTTGGGGAACAGCGCAAATGACCTTATAAAGGGACTTTCCTCACTCTTTAGTGGCTGGTTCAAATAACAAGAGGTTCCCAAGTGTCCGGTGTGCATCCTTCTAGAAGCACCAGTCCTTTAGATCAAGTAATAGTCCCTCTTGCTTTGAACCCTAATGAAACCATTTTCAAATCTTGCTGATGGCCTCGGTGGAGTCGTCTAGGTTTCCATTTTTAATATAAAGCCTTTAATGTTCTATTTATTTAGTTTTGGAAGGCATTCAAATCCTTTTGGTGCTGTGCCTAAGTCAGTCATATTACTAGAAATGTGATGTCCCTCCTGCATAAGGGACAAGAGACATGCACGGACCAGGTTCTTCAGCGGGGTGGAGCTGACATCAATAGCGTTTCCCTGGGAGCAGTTCAGAGCGGGCAGTGCAGCCCCCTCGTTTCTGCCACTTGTAGGTACATACAAATGACTAGTCTGCGTTTGTTTGGGGTTGTTTCCAGCTGCCTGTTCCTTCTCTGAATGTGCTTCCTCCGTGAAGCAGTGATTTCCTCCCTAACTAGCAATTTCTGAAGCAAAGTAGAGTTGTAAAACCTATTTATCTTTCTTTGTATAAAATAATAATTCAGTTTTCTGCCAGTACTAAATCAAAAGGAGTATGTGGAAGAAAAAGAATTATCTTCCAAATGAGAGGGTCTTTCCGTTCCTATCACTTTGGATTAAATGCCTATGCCTGGTGCCATGTATTCCTTTTATTTTAGACCGAGTCATTTTTAAGTCTAAATTGAATCATTATGTAGTGTAACCCACTAACATTTGCCAGAAATGAATGTTTCGCTTTTGATTCATGTGGCCGTTATCCTGCCTTCTCTTGTCACGGATGGAGCACAGGTCACCAGCTAAATGTTAGATGCCGGCTCCAGCTGCAAGGTTTTGAACTTCATCTTGAGGGGTGTTTATGGTCAAAGTTTTGATTTGGACCAAAATGCTGATCCTTTCTGATGTTTTCATGCCCAGTCAAATTGGTCTGGGCACTTGCATGACATACTAACTGGAGGATAGCAAATGTAGAAATAGGCACTTCTTAGAAGAATACGGTGAGTCTAATTTAAAATGTCCAGACCATGGGACACTTTTATAAACTTACTGAGAATAATCTGTTTTGTAGCCATATGCCTCAAGAGAAGCAATGAATCCATACCATTTCCTTCAGGACTGGGACACTTTGGTGAATGTTAGCTGTTCCAGTGACCAACATATTTTTGAATCTCTGCCACTTGAATGTGTTTCTTTTTGCTCAGACTTTATTTGGCTATAATAGTAAAGCTATGAATCATTTTTTTTCTTTCAAGCTTGGAACTCTAATATGAGTATTTAAAGTCATATTGCAGCCCTTTATTTTTCAGATGGGCTGAGAATCCCCAGCTCAGACTGACTGGAGAAAGATCTATGGGTAGCTTCACCCTTTTTTGCAGTTTAGGTAATTTTTATTAAGTCGTCTTACTTTTGGCACATAACTTTAAAAATGTTGGCTTACTGCTTTTTTTTTTTTCTTTTCACGCTTTAGGTACAGAGAGGTCATTTGAGTAGTTTTGGTCTTTATCAGCAGGCAGTGGCTATTGCATGACCTGAGTAAATCTTAAAAGAAACTAAGAGCTGGAACAAGCCCAACTGCTAACTTTGGCAGTGACCTACACTGTTTGCCGCCATCATATATCATCTTTAGCAGCATGTCACAGAAATATATAAAAATTGTTTTAATCAGCAACTGGAGCAGAGTTGTGTTGGAAAATTGTTCGTCCCTGAGGGTTAATGATCTGGAAAAAACAGAAAGATGTATTATGTGTGTAATTAAAATATATTTAAAAAAAAAAAAAGAATCCATGCGCTCCAGCAAAATAGTCCTTATTTCATAGTGTTACATACTTTGAGAGGGGATTAAATCTTACAGTTTTATATACAGTGAGTCATTCTGTTTAACAAGAAGAACATTAGAAATACAGGCTATATAGCACTCAGGGCATTACAAATATGCCAAGGTGGTATGGATTTAATAACTAGCAAACTTTATATACATATGATCCCTTGGATTTATAGAAGCAGGGAATATTTTTGTTCTCCAGTGGAGGTTTGACATGCCGGTGGATGTATTAGCTGTTAAACCAAACATTATTTGGAACATTTACATTGTGTATACTATACCTGCTTGGATAAAGGACAGTTTATTTAGTTTGTGCTTACGTGCCAGAGATCCTGGTTTCCATAAGAGAGTTGGCTGCTTAGAGGCAGCAAGTTAAGGTACCAGAGTTGAACGCTACTCATCATTAGTTTTAGATTTTCAGTAGTATATTTTAATACTGTAATATTGGTGTTTTCATGCATGTCCTCATTAAAACGCCTGGATAATGTGACCTAATCTTGTATAGTGCGTTTGTTTGAGCAACTGCATCGTCTTTTGCTATGGGTTAAGGTTGATGCACGTGACTTAGAGCAACTGAATTTTTTAATTTGACCCATACATTGGAACCCTGGAGAGATCATTTACTACCTGCAGAGGTGGGATTTACTTCCCAGGTTGTTTGTGTCTTTACACGTCTGCAGACTTCTCGTGTGGATCTGAAATGTCCCAGAGGTAATGGCTACCGAGAACAGGTTTTTTGTTCTGGCCTGATAGACACATCCCTTCACCAGCGCCAATACAGGCATGGTTTGTAGGAGGCATTTTGGCAAGTCTGTAGATTTCTCCATGCTTTAAATATTATTGTCCTGTTCTGCTGTAGCATGGTGCTTAGGATGTGAGGTTCCTATTACGATGTCCTACAAACATAGCATGACCTTCAAGACCCTAGGACTTCTGTACTGAGGGGCAGCTTTGATCTCTGTTAGAGATCCAGAGGTTATCAATTATTCTTCCCCTTTTTTTTCTTTGCCTACGACTTTTGCCTTCTGGTCATTGTGTTACTAGGTCCTTGACATTCAGTTTGCAAGTGTGGTGCTAACAGCACTTGAACCTGAATGCTTCTAATTACACAGACAAGGTTCCTTGGGTGAATTTGATATCTTTTATTAGACCAACCCAAATGGTTGGCGAATAGTTATTGAGCAAGCTTTCGGGTTCAGAAACCCTTCGTCAGGGTGATTACACACCCACTAGAAGCCCAGTTTAGCAATGCAGTAATGACTCAGTGGTTATATGGCTCATTTTGATTAAAATATTTAAACTGAACTGCACATGGACTCTGTGGGCCTCTCCATCTTCAAGACCCTAGAAAGAAAGAAGGGAAACGATAATTGATAATCTCTGGCTCGGTAACAGAGATCAAATACTATACAATTGGTCATCTCTAATTTCTAGCTATGCTGAAGCCCATGCAGCTCATTCCTCAGTACAAATAAGCAAATGGCTCCAGTTTTTTTCCTCTACCAATGTCTGAAAGAACTACTAAAAACAAGTAAGTAGGTGGTTTGCTTTTCTATGTGTTTTCAATGTATAAGAATTCCCCTCTTACTGGACTGAATTAGTTTCCCTTGAAAGCTCTTCATCTTTTAAGAGCAGATTCTACAGAAAGCTTGTTTGGGTATTTTGAACATTACATTGCTCATAGTTGATCTACTCAGGACAGTGAGGCTAATAACTCCCCTTTTCGTCTTTCTTGCTTTGTTTTTTAATGCCTTGTGAGGTTTCTAATTATTCTAAGTGGTAAGAACTTGAGCTTTTGAGCCTCAGTTAAAGGGGTTTATGCCTCCAGCACCAGTTTGCTGCCAGCACTGCAGCCCCAGAGAGACATTTGTCAGCAATAACTGAAGTCAGAAACGTTGCCCAGTGAGTCGCACTAAACCCCATGCATAACAAGCTACTGAAATAAAAATCTACAGTGTCGTGTACCTTATAATATATGCTTAGAATCCACAAGCCTGCCTTAAAATTAACTCTCCTCTATCGGGTGGATGATGAAGCTTTTAAACACAGTGATAAAACAAATTGCCTACTAGAAAAGCTCATTTTCAGGCAAGCTTTATGGTTTTGTCCTGCCAGTTTATGTCTAGGTACTAATAAAAATCCTCCTGAGTTACTCTACCCTGCAGCTGCATAGCCACTGTTTGTGGTGCTTTACTCTTCCCTTCATTTATTGTAAATCAGGAACATCAAACAGTCTATCTTTTTAATTGACTCGAGAATGATTATGGCATGGGTTTTTATTTACCATGGTTCAGACTGCAGAGATTCAAACAAATTAGTTTTACAGCATGAGTTCTGATTATCCTTAAAATGGGATTTTTTCTGGAA
>NW_005842549.1:983606-995672 GCF_000455745.1 Alligator sinensis
GGCAGATGGATTGATACGGTCCATTTGTGGTGAGCCCTGTGATGACTCCAGGTCTAGTGCTCTAGACTGAGTGTGGGAACCCTTGCGGAAGGGGTTAGCATGGACTTCAAGCCTTTGGTTTCAGGTGAAAGAGAGCTGAAAGGTTCATCAGGCAAGGGAGCTCTGAGATGGGTGATGTGGGCCATGGGATCAAGGTGAGGACCTGAAGTGTTGGGAACAACAGAACCTACTTCATAGACTGCTTCCCATCTCCCTGGTTTTGTGGGCTGAGGTTAGATGTAAGGTTGCAGGATTTGGCCAGTTCATATTTTTAAATAACCAGCGGATAGATTTGGTTTCGAAACCCTGCTGGGGTCAGTCAACTGGAGCTGGTGCACACCCTTTGCATTGACAGCAGAGCTGCAGCACGCGGGCCAGCTCATGCCTGCCTGCCAATTTTCACTTCCCAAGTTGTGGACTCTCTACATTCCCTATCAAACCCTCACAACACCCATACCCCTTTATACACAGAGTCAGGGGTCACACAGCTGGTTTTCAGCTAATTCTGGCCACAGGATGAAAAGGAACTTCCTTTAGAGCTTGTCAGTGCTGCTGCTTGACCTGATACAGAAACAGTTACCGCTGGTTAGGAAAAGGTTTGCCCTTTGCTGAAAGCTCTGAGCCATGCTGCTTCTGCATCTGCCAGCTCCAGGATGCATAAAAATCAACCTTTTTTTTAATTAAAAAAATGGATTTTTATTTAAATCAGATTTTTTGATGAAATTATATTTTTGTGGGGTTTTTTTTAAGATTTTTTTAAAACCCCCCAAAAAAACAACCCTATATAAAGATAGTTTTAATTTAAGATGTGCTAAAAATCAAAGATATTATCATGGAACAGGGATTATCACTTCTATCATCTACTCTTTGAGACAATATATTCATGTAACCTTTTTAGAAAAGCTTTATAAATAAGTCACAACAGGCCATGGACTATATTAGGGGTCCAATCTTATGGGGTTCCCAGAGGCTCCTCTATAGATTAGTAAAGATTAAAGAAAACCACTCTACCCAGTGGGACTCGGTGCTCAGCCTAGATTGAAGATGTCATTAAGCATCTCTGTGATGCTTAGTTTTAGTTCTCAGACTGTGGATTTGTGTCTCTGAGATAACGTCCTTGTTAAAAGCAGTATATGGAAATGAGAGAGAACAGATCTGACTACCTACCCATCAGCCCCATTGTGTCTCTGTAAGTTTGTGTACACGGAGTCAAGCCCTTACCTCTCTCAAAGTGTGAAGTTTCAAGAAGTTAAATGAATAAAGGATATCAAACAACAAGAGTGCACATGATTAAATCAAGGCTTCCTGATTGGTGATTTAAATCATGATTTAAATCAAATCCACCCTGGCCATCCCTTGGGAATCTAGAGACCAAGCATGGAAATCCAAAAGCTGGCTCTCACAAGGGCACAAAAAGCACCCCATTCACGGGGGTTCACTGTTCACTAGTTTTGTTTTTTATCTTCTTGCCTGAATGAGGCATCTGAGACTCACATACTTGCACCCACACAGTGTGTCTGCATTTGCAGGAATGGCTTTTGGGTTTCTAGGTGCTTATGCTGCATTTATTAGAAGTTTCATCTTCCCTAGTTCAAGGTGACCTGGAAAAGGAGAAAGTAAGTTAGTGATGTGCCTTGTCTGCCTTATGATGACGACCTGCAAGAGGTTTCTTACATTTTTTTGTTCTGTTTGTTCTTCTGTTTGCCATTTATTTTAGAAACTCAGGTCTTGTCTCTTGTGGTACAGGGCTCTGGGGTGAACAAGAGGTGGAATACCGAGCAACCGTGGGAGGAAAGGGGTTTTGATCAAGCTGTGTAAAGAGCTTTTTTTTTCCCCACCTTTTTTTTTTTTCCTTCTCACTACTAACACAAGCACCTAATAAATTGGCAGATGGGTTACCTTAGAAAACTTCAGCCCCCCACTTCACTCAGTTAAGGGCTGGAAGAGCGCGCAAACCATATCAGAGACCCTCCAGCAAAACCGAGGGATTATCAGGTCCATTCGGTGTATTTTGCAAGATAAAAAGAATAAAGAAAAGAAATATAACCCAGAACAGTAAAAACTACCCAAATAAGAACAATAACAACAAAGACCCCAGTTCATAAAATGTAGGTGCTTTCAGAACATCATTTTAAGAAATATATCTTTATGAAACTCTGGTACTGAAGGTAAAATAAGAAACCATGATGGGAAAGAAAAAAAACCAAACCAGACTGAAGTCTTAAGATGGTAGCCCTAGGAGAAAGCCCATTTGGTAACTTCCCATCACATTCCAGACACACATTGGATTTTTGTTCATTGCTTAGAGGATTTTGTGGAAAGATAGGTTTTTTTCAGGTGATTTCGAAGTTTTTCAGGTTTGCCTGGTGAAAGCTAAGTCAACCTGGCAGCCGTCTCTTGAGTAAGTCATGCGGAAACTTTTGTTAACAGGGATATTGCTAAATTAAAAGCAGGTTCCACATTGTTCCGTTCATTTTATAACAGGAAAAAAAAAGTAATCCTTTCTTGTCTTCAAATGTTGCCATGTCCTTCAGTACCTGCTGTTCTTCTGGGAGCTTACTATCAGAACTGTGATATTTTTAAGCTTAATTATCCATAATTACAATTCTAGTTCAGAGAGGCCAAAAATAATGGGGGCTTCTAACTGCAGCTGTGTTTGAGGCCTGGTAATTAGTATTTTACCTAATTACATCCAAAGCCCAATGACCCCTAGCTGTGATCTTGTCATGTGTCAGGTTGGACCTGATCAGAATTTGAACGGGAGTGCTCCTAGGGAGCTGTCCCTGGTGATTCAGGCCACTGGCTTTCTTCCCTTGGAATTTGTATTAAACCACGATGCAGCTCAACAAGTTGGCCCAGATTTTCAAAAGCGACTAGGAAGCTTTAAGTCAGACATCCAAAATCACAGGGCTTCTTAATATCTTGGCTCGTGTCTTTGCGAGGAGAGTTGTCAAAGCTCCCAACCAATGTGTCTGTTGGAGATCCTGGGCATGATTCTCATTTACAATAAGATCCCTCCTCAGTACACTACATTTAGACCCATCTTTCATTGCCAGAGAGGGGCAAAGGAGCCTTAGAATTAGCTCTCTTCTTCAGGTGTTAGGGTGTCTTGATCCGGTTTCAAGTTGGATAACTAAATTCAGTTTCTTCTGAACTGTCTTTTGGCACAATATTCAGCTTCACTTCCTATCCTAAGCCAGTTATTTTTGGCATAAATTGTTAGCTGCCATGAGTCATGCCCAGATACAGCTTCACTTCAAGGGTAAGTGAAATAGTTTCCATATATAGTGAAATTTATCTGAGACGTATATGAAAATGGCGTTTCTGCCTTCCCTTCTAACTTTCTAGTGCGTGTAAAAGTCTGTCTTTTGGATTTATTTTATTTTCAGATACCTCTTATGTCCTAAGAGGTCTTACCTGAATTAGCTGGGAGTTTTATCTGAGGTCTCATATGTGGATGGTGATCTTTCTCGTTCCTTAATTGGAGGGACAGCTATTCAGAATCCTTTGCAATGACATCTTTTCTCGCAACTTCTCAGACATTTATGTTAATACCAGTCAAAAAACAAAGTATTTTAAACAGTCTGAATAAATATCACTTTATCGTCTTAATCAGGCCTCACTTCCTTGGTATTTCTAGTGTAATAAACATGGCAAGACCCCATTCATCTGTAGATTCTTTCAGGACAAATTCAGAAAAAAAGTAGTTCTGTTAAGATTTAAAATGCATAGAGAAGCAGGAGTAGGACCTTTAAAAAAAAACAAAACCAAACCAAACCCAGAAGGTACATGCACTCCTGCACATTTACCGGGTCCCTTTGTACACTGAACTGGAGCCTTCCTTGTACCTCCAACATTTTTATGTTCCATTTATGAGTCATTTAAGGCAGAAGAGGCTGTTATAGGTGGTCCTCAATGGAGATTTTATTGTAGGTAACTTGTAAAGTGCTTTAAGCACATTCAGGATGAAACCATCTCAATAAACAAAAGTTATTGCAGCAGCATTTAAACCCCACCATCAACATAACATGCCTTTGAATTCAACAAATCAAGACTATGGCAACAGATTTCATATAATGTTTATACTCCAGAGTGTGCCCTGTATGTGCACTCTCTGGTATACAGCAGACATAAATTAGTTCAAGAGACTTTTAATATTAGAATACACACAGCTCAGGGGTTGAATTTTCGGCCTACACAGAACTATAACTTGGTTGTCTATTGTGTGCATGTGTGTGTGCATGCACGTGCATGTGTTTGTGCATTTTGCTTGCCTGTGTGGATATGTATATATTATACACTCTGGCTAAGATTTGCATGTTAACTGAAATTAATGGGTGATTATGATTATCTTAGCCTGTGAGAATAGAATATTAAGTATACCTAGGCATGCATCTATTCCTGAGCCCTTCCAAGCCTAGGAGCTGTATGTATTTATAACAAGCCCCCCTGCCTGAGAGATTTACAGTTAAGTTTAGGATGCACGTCTCATGCCAGGTGAAGAGTTGGGCGGGAAATTTGAAGAGCATATGATCATGGCTCAGAGGATATTTGTTTCTGGTGTCATATTTTGTTCTTGCATTTGTTTCAAAAGTTGCAGGACCTGATACAGAACCAGCTGAAGTTAATGGAGGATTTCCAGTTGACTTTGTTTGGGGTTGCATCAGACCTGTAAATGAGGTCCTTACAAAACAAGAAGTAAAAAATAAAAAAAAGGTTTTCTCAAAGTGGGGCAGGGAAGATGTTAGTTTGAGAGCAGGAAGTGGTAGAGAGTTCAGCATGTCATATTGTATATGCCTGTAGGAAGCTGTTGTCCTTTCCTTTAATTTTGCCTCATTTATTATTTGAATGATTTCCCCTTCCTCCACTTTTCTTTCCCTCCTCCCCCATCTTCTACTCCCCTCTCCCCCCAAAAGCAAAATTTTGTCACATTAAACATGACTCAGACAAGTGGCTATCTGCAATTAAAAGCTTAATCCACAGAGATTCGGTGGTGGCACATTGCTTCCTTTTGGAGACAAGTATGGCTCTTAATTGAAATTCCAGTGTAAGAAAACAACTTAAAATTATTAAATCCCCCCTTTTTATATCATATGAAATTGCTCGTGGGGCCTGTCTTTTGTAATTGGTCTGCCTTTTGATCCCTTGTACAAAATAGAGCTTTGTAGCTCTGAGGGCAGCAATTTATCATCATTATTACCTCTAATCCGTCTTCTGATGATTTTAGGGCTTGACTGTTTGATTTGAGTCTCATTTTACCTGCCTAGATTGACACTGGTTGTTCAAATTCAGCAATGTGACACAAGTGGCACTTCAGAGAGACTTCAGAGATGTTACTCCAGATTGACACTGCTATGAGAGCGAGCAGAATATGGCTGTCTTCCTTGCATTTTATACAAGGGTTTTTTTTATATTTTATGTAACATACCAGTTACTTTATCCAAAGTACTTATTATTTCCCATTCAGTTTTTATTCCGGGCACATTCCTATTGAAATTATCACAAGGTTTAAATGAGTAAAGACCTTAATACCCTATCCCTTTCTGGAGGACAAATGAGGCATATCAATACATTCGTATGAGCTCCTGGAGACCATGTTATGGTGGACTGGGAACGTGCCAAACACACTGTTTTCTGGGAATGCAGTGAACTTTTAATTATAAAATGGAAGATATGGACAGAAAAGTTGCATCAGGTTGGGGTAAGGGGATAATTTAGTGGAGCTATATGTTACACTTAGAGCAGTGGTTTTCAAACTGTGTCATGATCCCAAATGGGGCTGCAACAGCAGCGGATGAAGTCGTGATAAACGTGGCCTCTGAGATTTCTGCACCCACAGCAGGGAGTGGGGTTGCAGTCAAGCTGGACCAGCTCCGTGACTCAGCCGGTGGGACCCGTTGTGAGAGGGAGTGCTGCACCACCACGTACAACAGCGACATCAGTGCAGATTTGTGCCCGTGCTGCTGCTGGGTGACCAGGGGGTGCCTCAGCTCGCCAGCCGTGGTGGCGCAGTGCTCTCTCCCTCCTACGTCAGGTCCTGCCCACTGAGCTGTGGAGCTCCCAGAGGGACGGCAGCAGGACAGGGAGCCCTGAGTCCACACCCCACCGCTCCACATGCTGCGCTCCGGCAGTGCTGCCCGTGGGAGAGCGGATGGGTTGCGGGACGGAGTGGGGAGCCGGGCTCTGCACTCTGCTCTGGCCACAGCAGCCGGCGCCGCCTCCCATGGGTGCCAGCCAGGGCTCGGGCACTGCTGCGGGTCCAGCAAGCTGTTGGCCCTGGGGCACCTGAAGGGGGTGGGGCGCTGTGGGGGGCATGTGCACTAGGGGTTGTGGAGGGGCTGCAGGTTGGGAGTGCGGTTCCATGCTGAGGAAATGGGGTCATGCTGAGGAAAAGTTTGGAAAGTGCTGCCTTAGGCCATACGAAGGGCACTTAAAACGTGGATGCTGCACATTAAAGCTTGTAAACTCATCATGCTAAGTGCCCTCTGAGCATCTTGACGTTATACCACTTCAGGCAGGGGTTAACTCTGGGTCATGCTTCCTAGCTCATGTTAGAGTAACTTTGGTTATGGAGGTAAAATGAGCAATTTGCAGTCCTTCAATATCCCAGGATGCATAGTTGCCATCCCTCAGCCACCAGAGCAATGGTTGAACCCAGGTGCCCTGGCTCCTAGGGATGCCCCTGCTCACCAGCCCTCTAGTACCAAGTCAGAGCTGTCCAGGCAAGAAACAGTATTGACTTTAGTGTACAGCTGCTCACAGAAGTTTCTGACTTTAACACCACTTAACGCTGGACAGATCTGGTCCAAGTAACTGTAACCTGTAACTTGTAAATAACTAACCTTTAACTTCACCCTTACTGTACATCAGCTTATCGGTGATAACTGTTTGTGGACCTGTTCTAATTTGCAATACATGGAAGCTAAACTGTGGCATTTTCTCTGAATGAATCAACTGCTGAATTGCAGCATGGTTTGGTTTGGTTTACCAGGACAGCAGACCCACAAAATATTTACCATGGATCATGTCCCTCCTCCCCTTTTTACCTATACATAATTGGTTTGTCCACACTCCGGAAACCTGGTTTTTTTAATTGTAATGGGAAATGTTCAAGTAAAACCTGAAAGAAATGGGACCTGCATTTACCATCTGGACTTGTGCTGTAGCACAAAAACCTCTTCCTTGTCACTGGCTTGTTCCTGCGTGTGAAATATCATTTGCGAAGATTAAAAATATTCAGTTCAGATCTTTATGAATTACTCTTGTGTTTCTTAATAAATCTTAATAAAATGTCCCAGATAAAAAATCAAAACGGAGTTTCTGATCGGGCCATAACCCTCTATAATACCACTTTACCTTTATTCTTAGCCATTGAAGTTCTGACTTTGAAGCTGACCAATTATAATTTTGATTCTGAGCTCAAATAGAATGGGCTGCTTTTCCAAGACACAATTTATGAACTGATTGTCTTATAAGAGTTAATCCAATGTATCATGTTTTCCTGGCAGAATTTGATCCTGCAATTTTGAGGTTTTTCCCTTTTTCAACCAGTATATTGCTTCTCTTTACCGTGTTTTATTCAGAATTCATCTGTGTCCTTTCCTATCTTCAGAACTGTATATTTTTCCCTCTCCTTGAATTTCAGAAGTGCATATTGCTTTTCCTATGTGATATATATAGTCGGTGGCAGGCAAGTAATGAGGTATTGCTGGTGTGTCCTCGCTTGCTGGGAAACGCAGGCTTGCGATTTCTAGTTGGCTTTTTCTAGGTTTCTATGTGTAATATATTTGCATACACTCATATTAGTGGAGTGCTTATCCTGTCCACTGACAGGCGATGTCAAAGGTTAGGTCGCTCCCTGGTGTATCGTGATACAGGCTCTATTTATGTGATTGCAACTTCTTGTCAAATAACACGGTATCATGCAGTTTTCTCTACTGCCTTATGGATCGCTGCCTTGCCTTAGCACAAATGCTGAGGTTCACAGGGACTTAGAACCTCTGCCTTAGCCGTCACGTGCTTCGTGAAGGGACAGATGGCAAAGCCTTCACTAGCCCATAATGAGCACTTAAGCAAGTCCTACTTTATTTTTTGGGTCAGTCACACAAGTAAGAGCTAACCAAGTGGAAAACAGTTTTCCATTCTGGTTCATATTCTCCAGGATCCTTTCTTTTAACACCTTACGAAAGCTAAAGGAGCCCTTCTCCAGATCGCTGTCTTTGCCTACACACAACCCGGATGAATTGAGTTGATTTTTAAAAGGATGCATTGCAGTACACTGATGAGGAGGGAGCTTAATTTCAATACTGACAACTTGAGCTTTAAAAAGTCAAGAGACTAGATTGAATGTCATGGGATTTAAAAATAAATCGGGGCTCATTTTTATTTGCCTTTTGGGTGTTTTGGGGGGGGGGGGGTTTGCCTTTTAGTGTTTTTGTCATGTTTTCTCTCTGTACCTGGGAAAGCTAGAAGTGTTTTGGTTTGTTTGTAATGAAAGCTTAGATTTTCACGTAATTGTTTCCTGGATCTGGGGCTTTAAACAAAACTCAGATCCTCAGATTTGAGGTTAGTGATGTTGCTGCCAGTACTCACCTTAAGCTGCCCTCTTGCCTGCTGTGTAGTGCTTTTCAGATCTGCACCTAGGTGACAATTGCTTACAACTTAGGAGCATGAAAAAAAAATCAAATTTTCAGCAAAATCTATTTTTACAGCATTTCTTTCTCAGTTTGGCTGATCCAAAAGGAGAGCAAATTGCTCACACAATCCAGGAACTATTGGTGGCTTGGATGTAACTCATGGTGCATCATGGTATTGGTACAGCGATTTTTCAACCAGGGTGCTGTAGAACAAGATAAACCCAAAGATTTCAAGTAGGTATCCATAGTATCATAACTATTTTGATCTGTTATGGTCTTGCATGGTCTTGTGTTCTTTGCAGCAGACAAACTAGTGGAAGCTAAGAGCTGGCATTTTCTGAAGGATGTTTTGAGTCTAACAAGGGATGCCCTGAGCCTAAAAAGGTTGAAAAGCACTGTTCTCGGACGTATGCAAGCCACCACATGTTTCAGCAGCTCCGCCTTTATAAGTTCTTAGTCAAATTCAGCAGTATAAATCCGGAGCGGACGCACCAAAGTCTACAGTCACTCCAGGCCTACATAGGTACGTCTGAAAAGAGAATCAGGCTCCTCTTTCGTCCTTGTAGCACAATTAACTATGCAGCACTACCATAATTACTGTAAATGTGCTAATGGGCATGAATATAACCACATGATTGTATTCTGTAATAACTTCATTTCATGTATTGAGAGGCAAATTTGTTCAAATGACATAACTGCGGTGAATGTCATTCGCTGTGTTTATCATAAATACACAAAGGCCTCACTAGAACATCTAATTGTGTTGTGTAACGGTGCAATTACAGCCAAGCGTATCATCACTTAGAGAATGGAGTGGAGGGGGGAAAGTAAAAGTCTTCCAGTATGAAATGTAATTTCTTAGCTGACTTGTCTTCATTCTCAAGTTAGCCTAAGGGTTTAATTCATACTGTAGAAACAATTCATACTTTAAAGAGTAAGGGCCTTAAGTAGGGCTACAATAGCTCTGCTATCTCTGCTCTGGAGGGGGTGGTAATTGGGAGCAGTGCATCCTGGGATGTTGGAGGACTGTAAATTGCTCATTTTATCTCTGTAGAGCACGCTGAAGTTACTCTAACACAGGTTGCACGATCCAGAGTTAACCCATGCCTGAAGTGGCGTAATGTTGAGACACTCGGAGGGCACTTGGTTGCTGAGCTGTAACCTGTGAACGCTCACATTTTAAGAGCCTGTAGTATGGTTTGAGTATTATGTGCAACTTTATCCTGAGAAGAGGGACCTGCTTGGCACAGGAGCCTGAGTTTTAACAGCTTCACTTTATCAAGTAAGGCACTGGGCTAATGAATGGGTCTGCTAGTTAAGGAAGATGAATCACTGTTGTATTTCCTATGTAAATATAACAAGTGTGGTAGTAATGGCTGAGATAATCTGTTTAGGAAACGCTAGGGATGGGATGTTGGAAATCTTGTTTTCATGATTTCAAAAGGGAGTTGAAGAAAGGTGGCGAGGCAGGACTTTTCCAGACAACCCTTGCATTGTTTGGGAGTGCGGAGTTCAAGTAGCGGCTCTGCCTTTCCCTGACCAGCAGCAAAACAGCACCATCAGTGCTCTCCAGAGGCCCCAAAAAGACAGAGCCTGAAGGCTGCTTCCAGTCTTGCATGACCTAATTTTATAGCTATAAACAACCCAAGAGTCTGCTTTAATGAAGAACTTTGTATTAGTCTTTCTTGGGTCTCAAGAGACCCCCGCTAACATAGAAACCTCCATTTGCAGAGTGAGGTCAAAAACAAACAAACAAAAAAGTCCCTCTTACTCCGTGTGAACTGGTAGCAGTGCCAACGAGAGAACGACGGGTGAGTTTTCTGCCAGTGTTTTCATTAAGAACCATATCCAAAGGTCCATAAACTCAGTGGGCAGCTTTCCAGTTGCTTCATTGGTTTTGTAGTATGTGATAAGGAGGGAGGACCTCCTGAGTGCTCATCCTGCCTCTGCCACTGCCTCACTTTGTGGACTTGGGATATTCACTTACCACTTTCATCAATTTCTTCTGATCCTTCAGGACCTTCTGCCCTGCCTTCCCAGCTTTATACCTCTGTATAAATCCTTCCATCCTGATGTAATGAATCAGTGGGTGCCATGCCCATGGACTCTTCGGAGAGGTCTGATATACTTCCCATTTCCTCAAAATTGCAGCTGTGTGAAATTGGGTGATACACGCTGCTTTCTTCTCTTCCTCTGTTACCGCCTTGCACATCTCGCTTACATATTTTGCATAGATGAACAGTTCTAGGTCCGGTAGCTCCCATCCCCTCAACTCTCTTGCTTTGTACAGTTCAGATCTAGCCAACCTTTCTCTTTTGTCATTCCAGAAGAACAGGCATATTTCCTGCTGTACTTTTGCTATATAATATTCCCGTATATAGAATAATAATTGGCAGTAGCACAGCCTTAAACGGACCGTGTCTGCCTTAAACACTGTTACTTTTCCAGTGGAGGATGATTACATATTTGTATGTATTTCAATCCATAACCAAAGCATTTGCCGTAGCCTTGCCGTCACCATTTCCCATGCCAAATTACCTTTCCCTTCGGCACCCATTGGGATCCCTAGCACTCTGATTTCTCTCACTTTTATTTGAAGGCCCAGCTTCTCCAAGACCCTCCAGTATCCCACTCCCATTATGGTGCTTTTTGATCTGTTTACTTTATCCTCCATGGCTTCTCCATGCTCTGATGTATGCTTCAGCACTGTTTCCATTAAAAATCTATAACTACTATATTTATATCTTCCGTGTATAGTACGCATTTTACCTTTACCTCCTCCTGGTATCTTTACTCCAGTTATGACCTTATCTTTTCTTATTCTTTGTGCTAACAGTTCCATGCCACACACAAATGGTGGTGACAGGGGGCACCCTGGTCTCGCCCTGTATGGATGTTAAAGACCCTGCCTAGGTGCCCATTGATTTTGACCTGACCCTCTGTTTTTCTATACAATAGCTTTAACCATCATATACATTTCTCTGGGAACCCCATTTTTCCTAGCACCTCGAATATGTAATCATGATCCACTTGATCACATGATTTTTCTAAATCTAGGTTTGCTATAACTGTGCTCGTTTTCCTGTCTTCTGCCCAACATACTTTCTCCTGTTGCTCCCGCTCTGTCTCCCATTCTTCTCTGCTCCTGTCTTCCTTCTGGTGTCATCACTCTCATCGTTGCTACCTCCCCTGTTGCTCCCACTGTCACCTTTCTTTCTTTCTTTCCATCCTTCTTCACCTTCATCCGCTCTCCATCTGTCTCTAGATCTTCATTTCTACTCTTCAACTCTTTTTTTTTACCTTCTACTTACTTGCCGACCCTGGGATTGGTTTGAGTTTTGGGTACTCCTCCTCCATTCTTACCTCCCCCCCCCCCCCCCCCCCCCCCCCT
>NW_005842549.1:995682-1011502 GCF_000455745.1 Alligator sinensis
TCTTCCTCTGCCTTTGTCTCAGATCAGGTTTTCAGTGCTGATGGGAACCTGCCACAAGGATAGGTGAGTGTAGCCCACCTGAAAAAGACATATCATAGTGCCCAATGAGCACAGTCTCCCTCAGCACTGACTCAAGTCATGGTGAACTACTATATTGCACATATTTTGACTCCCTCTTTGTTCCCAGAGCTGAGCCGCACATTTCTTTCTCATTTCCAATGATTTCTGTTTCTCCACCAGTTTTAAATGTCTGGCAAACATAATAAAATTGTTCCTCAAACAGTTTACCCAGAATCCCTGTTGGCCCCTGTCTCAGCTTGTCACACATGATTACTGTAGCCCCACCCTTCATGAGGTTAAAGCTGGAGCAGGTTGCCCTGCGCCTCATCTGCATATCATATTTGGAGGACCCCAGAACTCATGACAAGAACACCTATTTGATCATGAGTGGGGGACTAATTAGCACATGGATCTTCCTGGGGGTAGTATGTGAAGGATGCACACATACTGAGCAGTGCTGAGCTACGGACTCACTATGACTTGAAATGCTGTTATCTCTGCTGGGCTCCATCCCAAATAATTACATGGTAAATCACAAGCCTTTTGACTTTGGACTAATAGCTTGCATAGTTTTTATTCTCTCAGCTTTTTGGCTAAGATCAAGTGAGACAAGGGGAATCTGAGCTCCAAGGCCTCCAGGGCTGGGGCTCGCACATGGGATGCCTGCCTAGATTGGGGAGTGTTGGAAGTGCCAGACCAACGGGTCTGGGAGGCAGGACAGTTGCCTGGTGGTGGAGCCACACAGACTTGACAATTGAGCTCAGCTCAGTCGAATTTTGGAACGTGAATATTGGTATTGGGCTTTGCCCAATGGAGTTTGGAACGGATTTGGCCTTAAGTAAGAAAAAAAAGAAAAAAAAAAGTGTATTCTCTCTAAGTAAATGCTAGAGTGCTATGTAAAAGTGTGTCTGTGGAGCATGTGTACTACAACCCGCAGCAGTTTTTAAAAGATGGTAAAATACGTCATTTCTGGGTGAACTAAGTCTATGGGCACTATGTACAAATTGGTGCAGCTGTGTTTATTTCAAAGTCATTTTTTCAAATGTATTCCTACCGTCCATGTGGTTAGGGACTGCAGAGTCTGACAGTAAAGAAGGGAGAAGGGGCTGCCAGGGGAATACATTAGGGGAAGCAGAGTGCCACAGGGCTACCTGACCCCATGGATTTATTTTTCCTGCTGCTGCAGTGGAAGGGGGACAGATTCAAAGCAAACGTCCAATAACTAGTTTCTATACCTGGAAAATTACAGGTGCACTGATAAAGATTTTCTTGGCTGATACCAATAGCCAGTTATTAATATTAACCAGGCATATTGGCCAATACCAATCCGATAACTGATATTAACTGTGGGTTGAGTCATGCTGAGCGGGACAGCTCAGCTGAGCTCCACCTGCCCCTCCCTGCCCCAGTCGCATCTGCGGCATTTGGTGCCTTTTACGCCCAGGACACCGCAGTAGCTGCTCTGCTCCAGCCCGGCCCGGCCTGCTGGTAAGAGGTTGGGGATGTATCCGGGGTTACCCTGGCTTGCAGGAGGCAATCCAGGTGTCCGGGGGCCCCAGCCAGAATACATAATTATTGGAGAACATTATCAGCTACAATGGCCAAAAAAAGCTGATAGCTGATAATGGCAATTTCCCCTTTTATTGGTGCCAATCCAATAGGCAACCGATATATAGGTACACCTCTAAAATTTATAAATTATTCCAAATATAAAATCTAATAGTTGGAGATCCATCTTATACACAGGGTCATCATATATTTGAGTAAATATGGTGATTTTGTATACGTCGGTGCTGTGATGGACTAACAGAGCTAGGGAGTGTGATCACGTTATGATGAAGTCAGGAGACCTGGCCAGGTCATTCTGGCAAGTTTGAATTCTTTGAAGCCGGGAAGGGCAGCAGCCTCAGTCTGGGAATGAAGAGTAAATCCCCCCATTTTGGTGGGAGGAAGTGGTATACTGTCAGGGGGAGAAGCTGGTGTCCACATCCAGCCAAGTGTTGTGCTGTGAAAAGAACCGTTGCTTGTGCCTCTGTATGGTCTCCAGACATCAACTTTCTCTTCTCTTTTCCTTTCATATTTTGGGCCTGGTCCTGCAAAACATTCTCCTAGAAATGCAGTTTGCATGGTTGTGTATCTGCAGGATCTGTTACTTTTAAATCAGAGGCTTATCTAGGGACATGGACACCTGATTTAAAAAATCTGTGAATGCCCACTGCACCCCAAGAATGTGCTGTAGCCCTGTCCCAACAGTAGCAAATCTACCCTAGCATAAACCAGGAGCAGTTTTCTCATACTTTCAGATGCCTGCCTTTCAGTGTACTGCCTCATTTTGTTTGTCGCTGTCGTGGTATAGTTTGCTGCAGGGTTATGCCTCAAGCTTTGCTTCTCTGTTCATGTGCCCATCACCAAAGGCTTTTAAGAGGTTCTTAGGCTATTTCTATGTGCAACTTCAAATCAGACATGCCACCTTGCTGGTACAGTCACTGCTGTAATGACATCCTGCTATAATTCCCCTTATCATTTTCTCCATGAGCATTTTCAGCCCCCCACAGTTTGCTTGCTATCTTCTTAATATTTGGAGGAGACACTATTCAATGCAGCTTTATAGATATTACTGTTTATTGGCTATAGTACCCACTAAGGCCAAGTACAGAGATTAAAAACCCTTAAGGCAAGATCGATTCAATCTGCAGTTTCTTCTGTGCTGTTTAGATTGAACTGATAACAAACTGAACTGATGATGTTCAGTGTTTGGGTGGCCAAACACCCTTGTGGGTGCTTTCCCCCTGTCTCCCCTTTTCCCCCTGCCCCCTATCTCCTGGAGGTAAAAGGCTGAGGAGGGGGCATTGGGCTGAGCCAATCCCAGCCTAGCTTACTCAAGATGTGGGGGTGGGAGGAAGAGGGGGGATGTAAAGCCCCCCATTGGGGGCTACCCTCTCCCCCCCACCCTGCTTGGCAGCCCTGGTTGGGGGAGCGAGTAACAGATGGGAGCAGAGAGGTGTGTTCTCCCCCATCCCCCTAGGACACAGAAGCTGAGGAGAAAGTAGGGCTGAGCCAGTCCCAGCCCTGCTCACTGGGCTACAACATGGGGGGAGCAAGAAGTCCCCACCACAGGGGGTTTTTGTCCCCTTGCTGCACAGGCCCCAAGCCCAGGGATCCGTTCCTCTGTGCCCCGTGCTGCTGGGCTGACAGGTGCAGGCAGGAAGCAGGCTGGAGAGCAGAGGCTTAATTGCCTCCGCTCTTTGACAGCTGGGAGCAGGGCCAATCCTGCTCCACTGGAGCAGACAGCACAGCCCAGGGCTGCAAAGCATTCTGGGGTGCTGGGGGACTATGAGCTAACTTGAGTCAGGAGGGGATCCTTAAACCAGTTTAACCTAAATCAGTTAGGTCTTGATAGTATGTCCAACCAGGTTCATCTTAAACTGGTTTGGGCCATTTTGAAACCGGTTTATATGCACTGAGCTTCTGTTCTGTTACAGGTTTAAACCAGTTTCTTAAACCGGTTTATGTGTAACTTCTGTCCGTAGCCTAAATGTATGGCATCCTTTGTGAGTTTGTTTTATCGCAACCCCAAGCTTTCTAATTGTTATTTAAGTACCATAATTTCATGAACTAGATCTGAAAGGTTTGCAGATGTAGGTGCATTGATTGTATATATTGCCCTTTCTGTAATTGTTGGCAGTTGGCCTCTAAATAGAGTAAACACATCCCAATGAATCCTTTCAGTTTCCTATGAATTGAATGAAACTTACTGGGTGTGGTTACAGAAAGGATGAAACTGTAGGTTATGATGGAAAGAAAAAAGGTCAAAACTAAGGTCGCTGGGTCAAAAAATAGAATATTAGCGTCAAAAGAATTAAAGGGCAGGCATGATTTTTTGGGTAGACATGATATCTTTTATTAGATCAACTGAGTATTAAAATTAAAGTATTAAAGAATTTAAATAATTTTCATTTGGAATGGGCCAGAATATGTATTTTTAATCTAAACTTCCTACAGCAGAGGTCAACCATGTTTTCTGGTGTGAGGGGTCAGACTGACCCATCTGGGGGGTGGGGAATATGGCACCACGGTGCAGGGGGCTGAGGTGGGCTAGACAGAAAACTGGGGGGACTGCACTATACATTTTCTGTCCATACATACATACTTATTTTTTTTAACATTATCCACTTAAACATGTGTTTTATCCATGTTATCTGCCAAAGGAGAATAAATTTATATACTGCATGCAAACAGATCAGGCTGGGAGCACCACACATCTGTGGGTTGCAGGCGGAAGTGTGGTGGGCTTAGGTGCACTGGGCAGCCTGGAAGGGAGGCTGGTGGCTTGGACAGGGGCAGTGCTGGGAAGGGGAGCTATGGGGGGGCTATAACTGCCTCCCTCAAGCTCGCCACTAGTGCCGCCCCTATGAGCCACTGCCACTGCTTCTCCCAGCCACTCAGTCACAGCGTGGTTCGGTGAAAGCCCCCCTCTGCCAGAGCTCATGCTGCCTGACTACAGCACGGCATGGGCAGAGCCCTCCTTCCCCTGGAGCCCGGCAGCTGCCTGCGGCACAGTGCACGGAGAGCCCTCTACCGATAAATCCAATGCATAGGCTGGATCCCAAGGCTCTGTGGGCTGTAGGTTGCTATGCTTTCTTCTATGCAATGAAAACCTGGCAATTTTGAACCCAACATGTTGAAAGGGAACTTGTTGAAATGAAGGAAGAGAAGTCCCAAGAGTGACTGTTGTGAGATTATTTCTCAGAGTATGAGCAGGCAGGACCAGGAAGAAGGAGGTGACTTACCTCTCTTTGCTGATGACATGGCCTTGTTTTCTCATCCTGGGCTGTGGCCTCCTGGGTGCAACAGTAGTGCAAACAGTAAACACCCATATCAGGAAGCAGAATGTCAGACTACATCAACATGAATTAAAATCCCTGCCTGAATCAGTGGGGCTGAGGAAGTAGGAACAAGGTGGCTATACTGGGGGCAACAGACTATGGGCTGGGAGTATTTCTCTGTGGTTGTAAGAAGGCTGGCTGTGATTTCAGGTGGGGGTCAGGGAAGGGATTCACATAGTAGTGGGGTTAGGCATCAGGAGTCCCAGTACTTTGTAGGGCCACCTCTGCAGGAGTTACTGGGTGGCACAATATTCCCGAGATGCTGCCAACCCTATCCTTCCCTCTCACCTTCATTGCAGTCTGGACCTGATACCTGTGCAGGAACAGCTGATATCTGTAAGCTCTTTGGAACAGAGTAGTCTTTTCTTTCTGCGCTTGGATTATTAATTTTTTTATGGCTTCCATTCCCAGAAGCCCCATTCATTGACTATTGTTGTGTTAAGTGCTCTGCAAAACAAAAAAAGTACTTGGCACAGTGAGAATGCAGTTCCTGATGCAGTTCCATATGCCTGTATGCGTACTTCAATAAAAATAATAGCAACGTGTCTTCCCAGTGTAGATAATAAGGCTTTGGTGTGAACTAATGGCTCTTTGCTCTGGGTAGGGAAGAAGATGCTTAGTAATGTGAATGGTGTGAATGGATGGATACATTAGACATATTTAAATCTCTCACTGTTACAGCTCTCTCTATTCTGCTGAAAATAATGTGTTTTTTTTTTCCTTCTGTGCTTCTTGCCTGGGACTCCAGATGTATAATGCTTGGTGGAAATAGGCATTTTTCAGTTACTTCAATTTTTGTCAGCTTAAAAAAACCCTTAATATTGATTTAAGAAGAGGGGAGCAGAGAGAGAGAGACTCATAACCTAGAATGACAGGACCGTATCAGTTTTCAAGTCTCTCAGAGGAATAATATGCTTGTTTCCAGCAAAGGGAAAAGTAGGCTATGACTAAAACTGTCACTGACCTCACGCAGAATGTAATGGTTCCTGGAGTTTAAAGAAGAATGCAGCAATAACTAATTCAGTGATTTTTAATACACTTTCCCTAAAAGTCAGCAGTTTTATGGAATGCTCTGCTCAGAAAGAGAAAATATATATCTTTTGTTGCTGTACAACAAATGTATTCACTGGATTTCTGTTCTGAATATAGATGGATGCCTTTCTCAATAAGGTTAAACAATAAATTACTATAGATCTTGACTGCTCTATATTCTTACATATGTTGCCAGGACATAAAATGAGCCCTTCCTTTGTTGTTTTTTTTTTTAAATGATGGATTTAACGCAATCTCATTTTTGCGCTAGTGAAGTAGCTTTTACGTGCAAATTTATTTAAATAACAGGCTACCTTTAAAAACAGTCATTTTCTTACAATAAATGGAATATTGCAATGTATGTCCGTGAACTGACAACAGCTAAAGTAAGTACCAGGTTTTGTCTGGAGAGAGCGAGTGTATAAAAGGATGCTTTGTTTGTGTAAAGCCACTTTTTTTTTTTTTTTTTTTAAGTCAGCTCTTACCATTTAAAGTGCCTCTTTGTTTTTGTCTGAAACCACCAAGTGACTGGTTCCTCTCACAGAGCTGTCTCCATTGTCATGGCTGTGTACCTATCCGGTCAGTGGAGCTGAGCCTTTCGTTAGCTAAAACATGAGAATATATGAAGAAGAAGATAATTTTGCAGAAGCGTCTGGTTGCGTTTACATAAGATGGGGCGGGCTCTGGGTATTCCTTTTTGCTCTGTAGAGCAGTGCCATCTAGCGTGCACATCTGCAAAGACGTGTTGCCTCTCGGGTTTTTCCTGTCCTGCTGTTGTGAATTATTACTACTTGTAGAATATTTATTGGTTGTTTCAAACTTGCCGTTTTTTACATCTCTCTCTGATAGGCTGTATGAGTCCTGGTCTCCCAGGTTTCCATATCTCTCCCCAAACCAATTGTAACAAATGTAATGGTTTCCTTCCCTCAACCGAGATTGCATGATGTGTTGTACTGATGTGGGTAGAAGAGTAAATTGTCCATCTTTAAGCCTTTTCACATGATTATTCAGGGACTTTTCTTTGTTATAGGATCGGTCATTGTTCAAGGAATTTGATAATGAAAAGTGCTTTTTTTTTTCTTTTTCTTTTAACTGAGGTACTTTTTAATCAGAAGTCTCTTGAATGTATTTTTTTTTTATTGGTATTAATAGATACTTCTTTAGCTATTTTCTCCATTGAGGAGGTGGAGCATTATATGAGTAAAGGCCTAACCTGCAAAATTTGTATCTAGGTTTCCCTCTCCAGTATTGGAGGCCATTTATACCTGGTGCTTTGTTTAGGCTGGTCATAAAGGTGAGGCTGGCTTGTGTAAAATGGGTTGTAATGTGTGTTCAGTTCAGTTTTAAATTTCCCCAGATTTGGCAGAATTTGAATCGCGTGGTTCAGGCACCTCTTAATTTATACACTACGAAAGGAACGTATTTTGCCTTTGGTGACTTCTTCCCTCACCTGGCTGTCAGTGTTCTCTTTCAGACATGGAAAAGATTTTTTTCTTTCTTTGCAGTGGAATAGAAGTTGTCTTCCCTTTTTGTTCTATACAATATTTCACGTGAGAGCCACTCTGGGCACCCTCTCACATCCACTGTTTGATTCCCAAAATATTTCATTCTGCATAGTACCAGGAGGGACTCTAGAGCTCTCTTACTAGGCACTGGTTCTGAGTTTGAGAAGCATTGAAAGGGTGAATTAATTTCGGAATAATCTCATTTTGTTTCCTGTTAATTGCTAAATAAGACTTTAATGGGCTGTGAAGTGGAACTAACGAGTTATAGCACTGGCCTCTCTTATTTACATCTATATTAATCAACACAACCCATACCCAAAATAAAGGATGCAAACTGAAGGCACAGTTCTGGTCTTTGAAGTGCTTCATGAATTGCATTGCTACAAACCCTGGAAGTCTCTTACTATACAGATACGTATAAGCTCCTTTTCTGCTATGTAGAAATGATCCAGGAATCATATCTGAATGCTGCTGTTATGCCATCGAAGAGATACCAAAGGAGGCTATGGAAACCCATCATTACATTAAATTAGTCTCTCTTTGAACAGTAACATGGAAAATATTTCTTTTTCCTTTTTGAGCATAGTCTGTGGTGTAACGAATAACACACAAGAGCAGGCATGTGTACTTCATATATCAAAGTGCCTATTTCCAAATGTCTGGTATTATAGTCACCAGGGTCAATTAACTAGTGACTAAAGGTGGTTTCCTTTGGAGACAGACTGCGTTTTTCTTTTTGGCTGCTGCTAGTTAAATAATAGGCATTACAATTTTATGGAAATTTGTGTCGGAAACAAAGCTTGGTACATAGCCAGAAAGGTGTCCAATTAACTGTCTCAGCTCATGATCTCATTACAAGAAATGTTGTAGCCTTTCCATGTTTACACTGCAGGTATTGATAGTAATGGAAGATTCCTTGATTTCTATAATTTCAGGATAAATATCCTGATTGTTCACAACGCTGCTTCGGTTTGTGTTCCTGAAGTCTCCGGGGCTTTTAGGAGCCTGTGGACTCCAGTTCGGAGATTTATGGGGTCTGCTGGTGCTGCTGAAAAATTGGTCTCCATGGTGATGAGGACGGTGCTTGACCTAGGGAAAGGCTCCGGGCGGGTGCGGGGAGGCTTTTGCGGCAGTCTTGCAAGATCCTCGCGATGGAGAGGCAGAAGGGTCAAAGGCATCTTGCTTGCCGCAGTCATCAGAAAGGCGGCTCACAGGTTATCAGTGCTGGGCCCAGACAACATTGTCCTTGTGACAATGGGAGAGAAATATTTTGGTGATTATAGGTGTGCAATGCAAGTAGCAAAGAAATGTTTCTCAAAAGCGACTCCAGCCTTGCAGCAAAGCAAAGTGAACTAGCCTTATTCTGGAAAAGCTATGCCTCAGAAAAAGCTGTCCACCTGTAAGGGTGGGGGTAGGCTTCATGTCCTTTCTTCAGGGGCTTTATCTCCTTATCCCATAGACAGCTTCTCTGGTCCTGGGGCTGGTCCAACCATGGCCTTTCTCTTCATTCATTGCTTTGTTTGGTTGTAGTAATGCCTGTCATGTGCAAGGTGTTTTCCCCACAAGTTGTGATCCTTGCCCTGGAAGTTAGGTTTGCTTTAAAGAACTCCTAAAATGTTCAAGGCAGACATGAATATTGAAGGTACTCGGATAACCTTACTTCTGTCCTACGAAGCTGCTACAAGAAGGAATAATATGAGAAAGTGTCCAATAAGCCTTCAAAAATCAGTATTTTGAAACTGTGAACATTTACAATGTCTTAGTAATAGTCTTGTGGTCACTGAACATCACTGCAATGCAGAGTTGAGGTTGAACAGGTTTATTCACTCTGCTCTTCTTACTTTAACAAATGTAGCTTTCTTCCAGGTTCAACTTTAACATTGAATTTACTGCTTGCATTATTGATGTTGGAAAGATCAGAACATCTTTGTATGCTTTCTATGCCATTTATACACTGATACATGATCTCATATATAATCTCACTGTCTTCTAGGTGTTTTTAGGCAGGGAACATAATGTGGGAGCAAGGGTGGTTGTATCTTACCATAGTTGTCAGTTCAATGGTGGGCACATATATTGCTGATTTCACTCTTTGTGGAACTGTGCATAAGCTGATGCCAAATGCACGCCTAATAGATGTGTAAGTCTTAAAAGTTCGACCAACATTTATAGTTCAACATCTATCATGCTTGAATCCTGTTTAAATCGTCTTCCTCTGAGGCTGACACTTGTAGCCAGTCTGGTTTTGGAGAGCATACAGCTGATCTTTTTCTCTTCGAAATGTGAGCAGAAACCGCCCTGGTTTAGCTGAAAGGAGTCCCAAGGCCAGTTCTGAATTTGGTTTGAAACGTGAGTGTCAGAAGCCTTCGTCAGAGTAACGGGATCATGTGGCTTTCCACCACAGCAGTCTGTCACGCAGGTAGATGTTCACAGTTGTGTTTCAGCAAGTACCAAGCATCTAGTTCAGGATTTGGGGTTTTTTCTTGTGTGCGGGGGAGGGAAATGTATTGGATCCTTTTTATACTTGGCCATTATTTTCTTATCAGTAGGTGCCAAGATGACTGGCATGTTAAGGTTGATATAGTTTTAGTTGATCAGATTAAATCATCAGCTGAAACCTGGCAGCTATGAGAGTGAGTAGATAATGCATCTGTGTTGCTATATGTATGGGGATGAAATACATAAAATATCGGTGCCTGCTTTTTGCTCTCTAGGGTATAATCAGGAAGCAAAAATTCTGTACTGAAAGTAGCTAAGGGAGAGTCTCCTGTGGCTCAGGTGCTTGGATCCTTTTGCCTTAGAGGAGAAGGATGTCAATCTGACCTTTGTTGCTCTAATGTATGGCACAATGATGAATTCAAAGCCCAAGATAGCCCCCCTCCCTTTTTTTTAACAATGAAATGCATGATATCATGCTAGATAGAGGCTTGAGAAAGATTACTGAATTTACTTAGCATTTAAGCTCTCTATCTGTAAAATGGAGGGAGTGCTTCTCAGCCTTACTAGGACACTGGGAAGATAAATTGACTGATGTACTTGAGTAACTCACATGCTACAGTAGGTGCCATATAGATATTTAAACAGGAAAGGAAGGATACGTTAACACCATGTGCATTGATACTAATACTTTGTGTGCTCTGTTAACAGTCAACAAAGCTCAAATATATTGACAAACCCCTAAGTTTTCCAGTGCTATGTTCTTGAACTATTAAGCATCCATCCCCCCAAGAAGAGTCTCTTAGAGCTGATCAGCCTTACCTAATGCCTGGAGGGCTGTGAGTAGGGCCCTTGTTAACATAATGCTGAGACGAAATCAGTTGGGCTGCATCGTGTGTGATGCCATTAGGTCCTTGAGTCAGGTTTGAAGCTGTGAGACATCATCCCATGATTTATTTTTGGCCCATTGCCATTGTTGCATCATGTTTCTATTAAGATCTAGCACGCAGCAGAAGTGGCTATAGAGACCATGTGCTCAGTCCATGGTTGAGACCAGGAGGATTTTGCATGCTAATCTCATAAAAGCAGTTGTGACTTCTGTCCAAAACACTTCTGCCAACTCATGGCTGTGGCACGGTGTCATTTCTGTACGTTTGTGTAAACCAGGGTAAGTGCGTCTGTGTGAGAGAGGAGGGCAGATGATGATCAGTGCTCTGAAAATGGTGTGTAAAAACCCTGGCATAGAGGTAAATCTGTTTTAGTTGCAATACTCGCTGTGTGAAGTCAGGATTTACGAAGCTGCAGTACTTGAAATCCTGAAGTTATTTTCTATAATTTTCTCTTTTTAATATGAGAAACAACTTTAATGTCTGACAGTCCTCTGGCCATGGTTCTCATTTATACTCTTACACCCACTTGGCAAATGAGAATGGTGTCATACCATGTTTTAGGATATATACAATAACTGTTTAACAATAGCTACTTGTACCCCCAGGGTACAATCAGCATTGTATACAGTAGTCGTCGTATTTACCTAATTAGGGAAAGGCTCCATTTTTGTTGGTTATTGGATTTTCCCTTTCTAGCCAGAGGGAATTTGGCTTCCATTCAGCCTTCCAGAAGGATCAGTGAGTTGAAATACCTAACTGGTTTTAAGAAGGAGATTTGATCAATTTATTAACAGGATCTTATGTGATAACAAAAGGGGACTAGACATGTTGCCCCTGGAGGACCCTTTCTACTTTCTGTTTTTATGAATAATATATGGTATTAGTTGTATAAAATAATCAGTGGTATGGCCTAGCATCCACACGTTTGTCTTTTGTGTTTTACTGACTAGCTCAGGGCATTATTGGTCTTTGCATTCATATTTCCAGTATGAAAAGAGAGATTTCTTTCTTTTAGTTTCTGTCACAATCTCTCCTTGCAGTTGAGAGGCCAGTCCACAAATCATAATGGCAGCGGTCCTGCACATGGGTTTGCTTTCTAATTTTATTGGGGAAGACCAGATGCAATGGAAGGAGCCACGTCAGGGAATGAAGGAGAATGAGGAAAGAACAGGAACTTGAAGACCAGTGCTTGAATAAGTCTACTTGCTCAAAAATAAGACTGCTATTGAGGTGACTTATGCTTTACAATTACCATAATAACAAGGCAGTAGCTTTATCTTTATTACGTCTTGTATATTCACTCACCACTACGACTGCAACCAATACTCTGACTGTTTTGCTGTGAGTGGTGGCGGGAACGATTCGTCTGTAGGGTGTGCCAATTTGGCACACTGTCACCATTTGAAATACAGTAATGAACAGCACTTTCTGAGAAGTTTCCCCAGTTTCAAATAAAGGCCTACAAGACATTTTTGTTTCAGATCTCTGCTTGAAGTACAACAGTACATTGTTCCTTGGGAAAAAGAAAAAACCTGTGTTACCTGTTATGCAGCTTTGCAACCTATTTCCCTTGCCCTTTTTTTGTATTCAGTCTGCAAGCAAATGCAGAGCCCAAATCTTTGCTTCCTGGTTCAGGGGCTTGTACTGAGCGCTGTGTCGATTGGAATCGTCTAGAGCAGCGGTTCCCAATCCGTGGTACGTGCGCCACCCGTGGTACGCAGACAGCCTGTCAGTGGTACACATGCTCCGCCCAGACCTTCTGCCCACGAGAGTGGGAGCGAGGCACCCATGTGTACACATACCCCAAGCATACCCTTTTGCCTTGCTCCCACCCTTGTGGGCAGAAGGACCTGGCCCTGCCAGCACACCGCTTCCGGGCGGGGCTGCTGATGCCACTGCTGCAGCCCCCGGGGACCTGCTCGGCTTCCCCGATCTCCTGCTGGCTCCAGGCACCAGGTAGGGAAGTGGCGGGGATGGGGCTGCAGCTGAGTGGGAGCGCGGAGCATGGGGCTGGGGCTGGCAGCAGCACGGAGCCTGTGCCAGGGGGTGGCGGCTGTGCAGAGCTTAGGCGTGCAGCATGTGGGTGCAGGGGAGGGTGGGGGGTATGGGGACCCCCCAACATGCTCCCCATGGTGCACAGCCCCATCAGGTGGTGGCAGTAGCAGCAGCAGGCAGGGACACTCAATTCACCTGTGCCCAGCACAGGTGCTTGGCAGGGCATGGCTCTGGCCAATGCTGCACATTGCAGCGAGGGATACAGCCTTTGCTGGGCCATCTGTATCTCCAGCGCTCCCTGTGCACACATGCAGCTCTTGCACTCGCTAGGCAGGCGAGGGAAGCCCCACATGCTGGAGCCAGCTGTCTTCCCTGTCGGGGCTGCGCGGTGTGGGAGGGAAGCCCCAGGTACCTTCCCCTGGGGGGGTGAGGAAGGCAGCCAGCTTCAGCGCGTACTGACTGCCTGGCGGAGGATGCACCCCTCCATGTGATGTGCAGTGCTGGCCTGAGCCATGCCTGTGCCCTGAGCACCCTCGGCTGCTGCTGCGCCATGGGGGGAGCATGGGGGGTCCCCACACCTCCCCACCCTCCCTCGCACCCCACACACCCACACCCTGGCCCCACAACCCCCCACATATACAAAACCCTGCAACATGCCCTATGCCCCCCACACACACAGCCACACCCCCTCACTAATCCTCCCCATACACCCCCACACACACCACCTTAAGTCCTGGTGGTACTTAAGATTGTATCATTTTAAATTGGTGGTACGCAATCTGTCCGAGTTCGGTCACTACTGCGCTAGCAGATTTGGGTGTGTTGTAAATCAAGGGAAACAGCAAAAGAAATATTGCCCCCAGCTACGTTTATTTGTTTTTATTTATATATTTCTTAAAGAGCCAGTTGGAGGAAAGGTGCTGTAATAGAGTAGCACATTGTACACGCCTGAGAACAGTGGGGTCTCTGATGGACTGTCTTCACAAATCAGTGTTTCAGCTTTGTTTTCTACCACAGTGTTAGCCTCAGCAGCAAGGGTTTCCATTTTTTGACTACAGAAACCTAACCAGGTTACTGTGAAATGTCTTTTTTCTTATGTGATGATGTTAGAGGGTGCAGAGTCCTTACCACTACTTCTACATTTGAGGCTAGGGAATGAAAAGCCTTTAGAACAGGGGTAGGCAATTATTTCGGCTGGAGGGCCACTTAATGAGTTTTGTTGAACTGTCAAGGGCTGCAAGGGTAGCCCTGCCCCTTGATAGTTGCACCGTCCCCTGTTGCCGTCTTGGGACCTGAAGTCTTGCCCCTGACCCCCAACCTTTGCCATTGGAAGTCCCTCCCATTGCCCCCAGAAGGACTCCTTTTCGGAGGGGGGTTTGCCATCTTGGAACCAGAAAAAAAAACAAATGATATACTAAAAATCAAGCATCTACTATAACATATTTTAATTTTATTTCAAAAAATGTATTTGTCCTATTTGTGTGGGTTTGTGGGGTATATGTAGTGTCGATTGCATAATAGCTCAAAATGAAGTCTTATTCTTGTACAGTAAAAACTCTGTTATCTGGCATCCCCCGGGAATGGGGAATGCTGGATAACAAAATGTGCTGGTTAATTGAGCGGCCTGAACAGGTGTCCTTACCTGTTCGGGCCGCTGCTTCTCCCGCTGCGTCTGGGGTGTCGCCACCCCTCCCTCAGCATTGCCGACCCTCCCATGGGCCCTGCGGGCCCCGTGGGATGGGGAGGTGGGCCCCGCGCAGTCTGTTATGCCCCTGGGCCGTGGGGCCTCGGCAGCACAGGCTGCTTTGCCCCGGCCATGGGGGCTCGGAGAAACTGGGAAGTGCCACAGTGGGTGATTCCAATTTCACTTTACCTTACAAGCCAGCATGCCGGTTAGTAGAGCATGCTGGGTTGTAAGGTGCCGGATAACACGGCTTTCACTGTATGTTGGGGAGGGGATGGAGAGACTGGTATAGGGCTTGTGGGGGGTGTTTGTGGGGATGTGTGGATGTTTATGGGGTTTGTGGGGACTGTAGGTGTGTGGGGGGAGTTGTGGGGTGTGGAAGGAGGATATGTAGGGGTGTGGCTGGGGGGTTGTGAATGCACATGTATATGGTGGGGTGTGCATGTGGGAGCCCCTCCTACAACCACCCCCCCTCACACACGCCCCCTCCCCCTTGCACACAGCTCCTGCCACCAGCAATGGCAGCAGGCCTCCAGGGTGCTCCCGGCCCGTGGCAGGCGGAGCCCCCCAGCAGCGCATGGTTCCAGTGAGCTCCAGGATCACACATGGCCAGGCTGCTGGTTCCATCACGTGGGGTTCCCCATGGGCCCTGATCTCTTGTCTAGGTGTCGCTTCAGCTCCCCCACCTGTGGGTCCAGGGTCAGGGCCGTTCCATGGGCGAGGGTGGGAGTGCAGCGCATGCTGCCCTTGCAGGAGTGAGCGGGGCTCAGCCCTATGCACACACAGCAGGGGCAGCCTGGGGCCAAGCTGAATATAGTAAATTGGTAGGCATCCACTCGTGGGCCAGATGAAGTCATCTGGCGGGCTGGATGTGGCCCACAGGCCGTATTTTGCCCACCCCTATTTTAGAACATGAAGCCAGCCTCAACCCACCATGTATGACCCACTGCATCTGCATGTGTGGGAGGAAGGGTGCCCATGGGAACCAGGTGACCTTAACCAAGGTGGCTAGGGCTGCATGTGTGATGAAATGACTGCGAACATACAAGTCGCACCAGCAGTTTGCAGTTCTGATATAAGGAGTTAATTAGCGTGGGAAGAGGAAAGAAAGAAAAAATTCACATCAGGGCGGAATGATCACTTGGTTAGGGCAATAATGGTGTCTATTTTGACTTGTAGTTTCTATGCTGGAAATGGCATTATTTGGATAGGCATGGCCTATACTGCTTTCCTTGGGTTTGGTGGGCGAGTGGTGGGGTAGAAGGCGAGGGGGCCTGGATTTTGTGCTGAAATGGCAGCTCTGAGTTGCACACTATTAGACGAAGGTGTTCA
>NW_005842549.1:1011533-1037450 GCF_000455745.1 Alligator sinensis
AAGGAATTTGTATTCAGAAAAACAGCAAAGACCTTTCAAATCACAAGGATGTATACAGCATTTCAGCATGGGACCTGAAAAAGTGGGAGTGATGGATTAAATTGTACTGCTTTTGTAGAGGAGACATACATATGGGCAGAGTAGCCAAGTGCCAAAGGCGGCATGGAGACATTTCACTGAAAGACATTGGCACAGGCCCTGCTTAAATAGGTACCAGTTGTGTGAAAGGGGAGAGTTTATTTAAAATTCATAGTCTACAGAGCTGAGAGACCTGAGATGTGATTTTATGGGACTAGTCAGTGGAACAAACCATGGTGTTAATCTTGGTGGATGCTAATGTGATAAATTACCACCCCATCCTGTGGCCGCCAGCCCATCCCTCCAGTGTTTAGTCAGAATATTCTAAACATGAAAGCAGTTTAAAACAATCCACTCAAATTACCTTCTTCATGGGGACCGAAGAGCCCATCTTGGGACAGTGACAGCTTTTTCTAGACAAGGCAATATTACAGTGTTGATAGTGAATGTCTCTTAACCTTGCTAGAAATGGAGGATTTGTCCCTTTGGAAAGAGACAATTCTCCCATGGGACATGCAGAGCCTTCAAACTTTTGATGTGCTTATGATCCTGCAAATCTAGTTTTGGAGGTATTTTAGTTTCATTTTTCTGTATTTTCTGTTTCCGTGTTTTGTTGAAGAAAGGTTGAAAAGTTTCTAAAAGACTTTGGGCTTTTTTTCTATAAGGTGTATAAAGACTTTTAAGGTCATAAATTTGGGCTGGCTGCATAACTCGCTCCTCATTCACTACTTGTGATGCCATTCACAAACTCTTGGTGACAGAGCCTTTTACACTCCTGCACTTCATACTTGCTGTTTAATATGTTCTTGAAGGACAGATTTAGGCACGGTACAGAGAACAAAGCTAGCCTTGGGGTAACTTGGGTGATTAGTCTAGCCACGCGGCTTCCAAGAACCTGGTGGGCGCGTGGTACAGGAGAGCACCTTCTGCTGAAGAAGACCCAGAAGATTAAAATGTGGCTGCTTTAATTAAGAGTTAAATTAAACTATATGAGCAAACTGAATGGAAGCCAATTCCAGTTTAATCCAGAGCTCTAGCCACTCAGCTCTTCCACAACCTATAGAAAAACAACATACTCAACTAATGAAACATGAGAGAGAACCGTGACATCATCAGAATCACCACCCATTGGCTCATCGGTGGCATGAAGGAAGATACTGTAACCTAGCAACTTCCAAGAACTGATTTAACTCTTTCTGAGAACTGCTTTAACTCTTTCTTGCATGACACTCTAGGTAATTTTGGATTAAACTAAAAGAATTAAATTGTAATTTGTCCAAAGACCTGCTTGACACAGCCGTTAGACAAAATTACTTTAGGTAAAATTCCATTTTACCCTGGGAATTTGTAATTGCCACAGTGACAAGTATGGGAAGAGCTATCTGCATTTTCTTCCCTTTTATAGAGCAAAAATGACATGCATGGATACACTGGATAATATTAGAACCACTTGCATCCTTAATACATTGTGAAGTGCTGCTGCTCACAATGGAAATGCTGGTAATAAAGTGTTAAGAAGCTCATTAACTGGTTCCCGGCATTCTGGACCGTGCTGCAATAACAATATAATATAATCTTCAGTGGAACTAGTGGTTCTTTGGACAGTTGACTTATCAGATGCACTTAAAACTAAGACCAAAATTGTTGGCTGGAAGGGAAGGAAATGTTTTCCCTTTAATAATATATCTGCACCTGGGTGTGGAATGATCAAATCACAGCAGTGAATATGACCTGTAATTTGATTTGCAAGCACTTAGGCATTTCTCATTCCATGGTGATAACACAGAGTCCTTGTACAAACTAACATGGTAATAAAAACACATTCAGGTAGTTACTTGAATAGGGCAGTCCTGGCTTCTGCTGGGAGGCTTCAGCAGCAGATTCTTTCTTCATCTTCCAAATCTTACTTATTATCCTTAGCAATCTGCATGGGGAACAGAATTATCATATTCCAAACATTAAGGAGATGATCCTGCCCTGACTTGCACTCTGTGCAGCATGCTTGCTTACGCTGGGATTTCATGCAGCTGGAAGTCTGGGCAGTTTGATAGCAATGGAAGAGAAGGAAGACTCCAAAATCAGCTGGCATTAAACAGTGCTGTGTTTCAGGCATGTGATGGCAGTTTGCTGTCACTTTTTTTTTCTTTTCTTTTTTTTTTTTCTCCCCTTTTGAGCTGTAGCAGCAGACTTTCATGCCTAGCTTGAACACAATCCCTGCATGCATTCCCTCCCTCTCTGTTTCTCTTGGCTCTTGTTAAGCTCCACGGCTTGTCTTGTGGGACCTTTCCAATGAGAGCGAGAGAGAGAGAAAGGAACACCACTGATTTCTCTACAGTGCAAATTGAGCATGAAATGGGCAGTGTGGAAACGGCTAACGGGGCTACGGAGGGAGATCTTAAATGCTATTCATAGGCACATTCATCTGAAAGAGCACCGGCACCAGGAAAAGGGGAGAGTGAGTGAACCGAATGTGGGGAGTTTAATTTGATTTTGCTAGGCTGGAGTTCTTGCGTTTCGGAGCTGATGCCTGGAAGGTTTTTTCAATTAGCTGCTGGGAGACTAAGGAGAGACCTGGAACTGTTAGGCCTTGGCTAGGGATTTCATCCATGGAAAGAATAGATCATTGTAGCAGGGGTAAGTAGAGTACAGACTTGCAGAGATCCTGTTCGTTTTATAAACAATCCTTTTATTTATTTTTTTTTAATATTGAAAAATTGAATTTTACCAAGAGTCGGGGAAATGAGTGAAGCCTGGCATCAAATGGTAACAGGAAGATAAAGTAAATGAAAGAGACTCCAGCTTAGCAGGCAGTGTTTCTGTGCAGAGCTCTCAGATGTTGCTGGAAGGAGCTTTTGTGTAAAATCTGTTGCTTTGCAGCCTTTAAAACCGATGACAAAATGATCAGATTTCCCCACCCTCACAGGGATTAACCTTTGGCCTTTTGTTAGGTTTTATACACTGAGGAAGTCATTGTAACAGAATTACTGTGAAGGAAGGGGTTAACTTGGGGGGAAAAAAGTTAATGTTTGTATTTCTCACCCTATTCAACAAATGGGCTGATTGTTTTTTTTAAAATTGTTAACTTATAGTGAATTCATTAATGTCTGTTAGAGAAACCAGAGAGTAATAATACAAAGCATTTGTTGCATTTTATGTGCCATGTTATGCTTGCTCTTAATTGTTGCTTATAACACGCACACAACATATCCTCGTTAGGAAGTAGGATGTAAATGAGTTCTTGGTGAAACAGATTGAAATGTAGTGATATTTTCTTCCTTCGCTAATCCTTCCCTTTCCTGTCCGTGCCCATGAAACCAGTTGTTGCAATACAGTGATATATAGTGGGAGAGTGCACATTCGCTCCACGCAAAGAATTTAATAAACATCTTTTGACTGTTCAGCTACTGAATACGCCACAGGGATGTGTAATTCCAGTTGTAGATGCCACGCAGAGAAACCTAAGAGAGGTGGATAAATCTTTCCGTAGGATTGTGAACAAACTTTTCATTCGGAGCCAGTAAATAATTCACCCAGCAGGCTCCTGCACTTTTTAGGAATACAAACTTTACTCTTTAATGGTTGGCTTTTAAAAATCCTGCTATTTTACAGCAACTGTAGTTTGGTTAGGGTTAGCTGGAGCTGGCAGATGTGCAAATAAATACACCGCTCCTGGGAGGAGTTTGGGGAAGGACTCGAGAATTGCCCCTTGTTCCTGGAGAGGTGGGTAGTAGTTACTGCAGCCTTTTCCAGGGTATTGCCTTCCCGTTTGTGGCGACTCGGCTCGGTTGGCTTTTGCTCAGAGGGGGTGGAGTTAAGGCCCTGCTCATAGGCCCTGCCTATTTGCTTCTGGAGAGCCTGCTCTCCCTCTTCTCACTTTCACCTGGGGTAGTGATCCGGTTCCGTCATACCCGTGCTGCGGAGACCTTTTAAATGCCCTTATAGCTCTGTATGGAAGGATTGCGCTGAGTGATGCTTGAGCCACATATTTGATTTTCATTTGAGATGATGCACTTCCTATCACGCTAGCTTAAAGGGACACTGTGATACAAATTATATGACAGTAAAGGACCTTACCATTCTTACAAGCACAGTAAGGACAAAGATGATGTGAAATCCTTAAACACTGAAGCTCCTTTTCCTCCATCCTGAGTCCTGCTTGCATTTTTCTGCATCAGCCTCAGAAGCAGGAGCCGTGTCTCCACGCTACTCTCAGCTAAACACTGTCGGAAGATTGCATGGGTTGCCCTGCAGGCAGGCAGTGTTACCAGTCCCAGCGGCTCAAGAATCAGGAGATTGGCTTCAAAATGCAAAACTTAAAAGTGCATAAATTGTGTGAGCTTTCTTTATTTGGGGCCTGGTTCCTTGTGATGCACCAGTGTCATGTTTTCACACTTTGGAGGCTTTGCATTGTTACTCGACTCTGTTCGGGGGCTTCTGGAAAAATAACGAATATCGAAAGAGTCGCAATGAAATCTCAAGAGTGGGAATTAGCGAGATAAAGATTTTTTTTAATTCCCCTGTGACCCCCATAGCACATTGCTTTCCTGATTTATTTGAAAGGGCAGCTTCCATAAAAGTACTCTTATTAAAATAAAACCAGAAAAGAAGACGTACAGTTGGGACCTAGTGTATTGTACCAGGAGGTGTCTCTGGAAGTGCTGTAATGTTTGCAATTAAACCTTTCTCACCAATATGAAATGAATGCAATTTTATATCCTTGAGTATTTAACATATGCTTGCAAATGCTTTTATCGGGGACATAGTTCAATGATACAATACCTTGTTTTACGGAAAATTATTTGTCATTTTCTGCGCTTATACCTGGAGAAAATTTTAATTTCTTTTTGGCTGCATTATTCTTATTGCTTTCTTTACTTCCTCTGGAAGTCCTGGTGTCTGCAGAGCAGATCACATGGGGCTATGGGCAATGAAATGATGGTTGCTTTCCTCCAGCAGTACTGATGTGACAGTCTTTGAGGGATGTCCGCACTCAAGTATCTCATCGTGAAAATGCAGTGGCTACTATATAAGACATTGTGTCCCTCCCCCCCTTTCCTTCTTTGTCAGAGTGAAATGTTCTGTTTTTTCATCAGGGCAAAAATATAATTTAATCAACAACGTGCCATAATGGCGACAGTGTGGATGGTTATCTGCGTGTCTCAAAGGCCAAATCTACATGCAGACTTTTGTTGGCATAGCTGCATGTCTGTCAGTGGTGTGATTCGTCACAGTCAGAGCTGTGCCCATGAAAGTCCCCAGTGTATATATAGCTGTGCTGGCAAAACTGTGCTTTTGCTGTTAGTGCTTGTTTCGAATTGAGGAGAGAGGACTGGAATAAACGCTGGCTTCTCTTTGTTTGCTTCCTGGCTCTTAAGCTTTTAAGATGCACTTATGTCATGTTTCCCAATTTTCCTTGAAACCAAAAGGACTAGAAACGGGTGTTCCTAGGGTTCCAGGAAAAAAATAAAAACATCCAAAATGTGCTGGCAACGCATAGCCTCATCAGAAGCATCTCCTCTCACCCTTGCGTTTTGCCCAGTGCTTTGTCAAATTTTCCAGAAAAAGGAATAGGCTTGATTTCAGATCTAAAAGGCAAAGGCAGGTTTAACTGGTCAAAGAAAGAAGCAGACTCTAGTCTATAGGCCTTACCTTTGCTGTATGTATTAAGTAGGCTACAGCTTCAGCATCGTCAATGGTTGCACCTGCTGTGTGTTCTGGTTTGTGAAGAAGCAGCTTCTCAGTAGGCAAATAATACAGAATGGAAGGCAATGGCAGTTCCATCTAGGAAACCCACAGGTGGCATGCAGCTTATGGAGAAATCATTATGGTACATACTCAGCCGTTCAGCAAATATAGTGCCTAAGGCTGTGCTCTGAGTCTGTAATTTTTGCTTTTCTGAATGTCAGATATTTTAACCGTATGACAACATTCTGTTTTCAAGCTTTGAAGCCAGCCCCTCATTGACTGTAACTGGAAAATTACATCTAACAATGGGCAGCATCAACAGGTGACCTTTTATGAGCAATTCTATTCTTAGGAGGATTTTTTCTTCTTACATATTTAGAAATGGAATCACAAAACCATACAAGAAAGCTGTTACAACTTAGTACAGGTCTGCTCTGAAAATGGATCTTATGATGTGGTTTTGTGGCGTTGTCTCTCAATAATTTTCAGATCTGAATATGCTCAGCTTACAAGTAGAAAAGTGTATCCTAGATATGAGATCTGAAATTTAAGATGAGTTCTTTGCAAATGTGTCATCACCAGGGATCCTGGTTCTCTCTGTTTAAAATCCCAGATTCTCTGTTAAAAATCCCCAAATCCACATTTTTCCATGATTAAAATGAAACACCACTATATACATATAGCTACCAGTTGCACACAATGTTTTATTGATATCTGGAAGTCTTAGTGCCTCAATCATTATATTAAAATAAATTCTAAGTATCTATACATTTTGGCATTTGATTTGGTTTTTTTCAATCATGGAAAATCAAAGCTGCTCCTGCCCTCTTCAGTCACTAGGATGTGGGTCCAGCTGTGGCTGTCCCCACCACTGCTTTGTGCCACCATACAGCCCTGATCATGCCGGTGCTCTGTCCCTGCCCATGTCATTGTTCCTCACTCATGACCCCGCAGCCCCCCCGAGCCCTGCCGATGCCCCTCACTCCTAACCCACAGCCCCCAGCTCCCCCAGTGTGTGAGAAAGGGAGTGGGTGTGTGGGGAAGGCAGAGGGACACAGGCAACATGGCAGTGGGGGCATGTACCCCCCGAGATTTCTGCACCCACAACAGAGTGCATGGCATGGGGCTGCAGCTGGGCCAAACCAGCTCCTGGTAGGAGCTGCCTCTGCAGCCCAGCAGGCGGGAGGGAGCGTGGCACCGCTGTGGTGAGGCACAGCAGTGGCAGTGATGGCAGTGTGGAGTTGTGATCCCACCAGTGCTGGCGAGCAGGGGGTGCCTCACCTTGGTGGCCATGGTGGTACAGCACATCCTCCCACATCAGGTCCTACCTGCTGGGTGGTGGAGGCAGTACTTGCTTGGAGCTGGTCTGACCTGGCTGCAGCCCAATGCCCTGCTAGGGGCACAGAAATCTTGTGGGGCACATGTTCCACCTGCCCCTCCACTGCGTCACCTGTGCCTGCCTCCCTCCCTCCCCTCAAATGTATGTCCTGTGGCCCTTCCCCTCCGCCCCCATAGACTTACCTGGAGGGAGCTGCAGGAGCTACTCTCTACACTGCCTGGCTGTCACGTGTGTATGTGCGCATGCACATACATGTAGTCCCTCTGCCTGATTGCCTTCTTCCTGCTTCCGCCAACCCCAAGAAGCCCCTTGCAGGCTGGAATTCTGCTAGCTCTCAAGGGGAAACCCATAGTTTCCTGGGGTTTTTTTCTCCTTTAAAGGGGAAAATCCATGATTTAAAAGAGAAAATCAGTGTTTTTCTTTGTTAAAGGAGAAAATCTGCATTTTTCCACAGCAGACAGAAAACTTGGATCTCTGGTCATCACCAGCAGTGACAGTTCTTCAGACCAAATTGTCATAGCTTATTCCTGTGTAATCCCGCTTTCTTCTTTGAATATGTGTCATTACCGATCCTGTTGTTGGTGTGCATGTGCTTCAGGCATATGAGATCAGATTATTTTGAATAACAGCAACCAGCAGAAGCATGCATGTTGTGTGAACCACCTCAGGCTTCTGTTTAGGGATGCAAAGGATGGAGTGGCCTGAGTCTTTCTACTGCCTACAGCAGCAAGATGAAGCCTGGCAAGCACCTTCCAATTAGCTTCACAAGGTTTTTTGGGTAGATGTGCTATCTTTTTTTTTAGACCAACTAAATAGTTAGAAAAATGTTCTTTGCAAGCTTTTGGGCACAAACACACTTCTTCAGACATTGGGAGACTATGCTGGTGTTAGGTGTTCTCCAAGGTAGAAAAGAAGCTAAAGTATAACAAGAAGGCTGTGAAAAGGCAAATGAGTGTAAGTTTGGAAGACAGTGGGTAGAGATGGGAGGAGAGGGGAGAAGGAAGGGAAATGTGTGAAGGAATGCAAGTGGTCAGCTTGAGACAGGTTACCTGGTATGTCATATGTCAAGCAGGTTATAATGGGTCATAAATCCAAGGTCTATATTAGGTCCATAATTTTTTGTATCCCCCAGATTTATGAAGTGAAGTTTGTAGGCTTGTCTATGAAAGGTGTTTTGTAAGTTCCCTTTGAAGACAGAACTGTGAGATCCGAGAGGGAGTGATTGTCCTGTGAGAAGTGGGCATTTGACTGGCCTGTGTGGCATTCATACTCCATGGCATCAGAGCTTCTTCAGGGACTTTTACATAATTGTTCTCTGGTCAGAAAACCTTCCTGGGGACCTCAGCTTTAGCCTCCCTGAGATTTAAGAAGCCTTTGTTCAAGCCTCTCCCATCACCTCACTTTGAAACTGGTTTTCTTTGGGGCTATCACTGTAGCCATGAGAGTGAGCAAGCTGGATTCGTAGACTGTGAGGCTGGAGGGAACCTCAGGAGATCATAGAGTCCAGCCCCCCTGCACCAAGCAGGAAAGACAATTGGGGTCAGGTGACCCCAGCAAGGTGACCTTAGCTGCACATTTCTGCTTCTCTCATCTCCCCAACAGCATTCCAGTGGGACCAAGTAGTGCTTAGACCTCATCTAAAGTTCATTACCAGAAATGTCTTGGATTTTCATCTGCCTCAGTCTATCAGCATACCCAAAACCACACTTGACCCTGGGAGAGATTAAATTACAGATGCTTACTAGTTCCTGGACTGTATTTTATTATATTCTAAAGAACAAACCTGATTGTTGCCCTGTTTCCTGCCTCAGCCAGATGTTTCCTAGGCCCAGCTATCTTTTCACAGAGACTATTAAAATGGGTATTATTAGATATTTTATTATGTTACCCACTAACTGGCATTCCCTTCCAGTTCACCCCAGCACAATCAGCATGGTCTGCCTGCTCAATTAATGTGTCAGTAGCAGAAATCTGGGAGGGAACAATGTAATATAACCTACCAAGCTTTGTCAAAAATTATGCCTTGGCCTAACCTGCTAGGTCAGATTCCAGATTCTTGAGTACTTGAATCACCATTGAACTGATGCAACTGGAACTCCTCATTCCCACCATTTGGGAGAGGGGGATGGTACTTATTAGGCACCCACTTAGATACATACTTGAAGAGGACAGAACAAGTAATTGTCACAGAATGACTGTGCTTTAAGATGCTTCAGTCAGCGCAGATCTGTGACCCACCCTTCATCCTCACCTTTTTGGAGTCCCCAGTGGCCATAGGCTTTGAATTGGGAGGGAGTTAAAGGAGTGTTGTAACCACTCTGCTTTTATACCCCTTCATAGGAGCACACGGCAGCATGATGGATGCTGATTTTGTGTGCATGAGGTATGTGTGTACTTACGGTGGGATCCACGTGGGTGGCAGCATCTCAGAGACCTGCAGTTCTCCATTGGTTCTGTCCATTCATAACTGAAGGTAGCATTTCATTTTGCAGTTAAAGACACTCTTAAGAATCACGTTTCCATCAAATAATGCTGCTGGCTATTGTTGCATCTAACAAAGGGAGAAAAAAATTGGAAGGAATGGGGGGAAAAACAGATTTTCCCCTATTTTTACCGGCTTGTTTAGAGCTTTCAGTTACCTAGAAGGAGGAGTGTAGAGGACATGACATTCCCCTGTCTCAGTGTGCATTAGGAAAGGGGCATAGGCCACAATTTAATTTCATACAACTCACGGGACTGCTGTTGTATCATAATACCTCTTCTAGTATATTCTAGAGGCATTTTCTGTTGGAGGCTTTACTGCATCATCCTAGCAGCTGTTTAAAAGCAATGAATAGAAAACATCTTTTGAATGCTCTCAGCCTTTACATAAGAGATGTGGTGGTATCTGGATTCAAAATACAACCACACTATTGAATTATATAACTAACCAAAATAGCAGCACTTAGTAAACTAATGGGGCCTGAGCAGATTGATCCTTGAGATGCTTATACACAGATGTGTCATGCACTTGCAAAACAAAAGGAGGCAACTGATGAACAATGTTGCTTGCATGTCCCTTGCCATGATGATAAGGGTGGTAGTAGCAAGCTCATGTTGCAACATGGTAAAGGCTCCATTGGTTGCCTATGGATGGTTTGTGATGCTTGTGGTCTCAGGGTGGTGACAGATGTGTAGGCCCCCACTCTAACTCATGGTGCTTTATGTAAAGCACCATGAGTTAGTGTCCCATCCCTGTCCCGTCCATCCCCCCACACACACTCTGTGGTTGTTCACAATAAAGGATGGGGGGGAGGGGGAAAAAGCTGCCAGCTGGGGTTTGCCTGGCCTGAGTTCAAAGGAGGGGGGGGCTGAGGGGGGCCGCAAGGTGGGGGGACTCCAGTCCACCCACTTTTCGTCCCCCTCAGGCCATGCAAACCCCAGTATTAGCTCACTCCCCTTTCTTTCCAGCCCAGCCCTGATTGCATGACAGATTAAGCCTAGATTAAGACAAATTCCCTAAGGCACTCCACCATGCCTTCATCTAATCCCTCATTTGATGAGGGTTAATTTGTCGTGCGAGTGGCCACTTTAAACGTGTTCTGCAGCCACGCACGTGTCGCAGCACAGCTGTAGAGTGCTTTCAGGGGGCCAGTCGTGTAACAAACGTAACTTCTGTTTGCACCCTGAGTTTATAGGTACAGGTGGATCATTTGCCTCCGCTTGTTTGGCTTTTGTTACTTTTGGCTAATCTCTGCTAAATTACAGGAGCCATTTTGTTTGGTTTCTTGGTTCTTTTGTTGCCTTCTGCGTGCTTGTTCCTGGCTGTTACTGACCAGTTCTTGTAAGCTCTTAAAGGAAGGGGTGTTTTCAAATGGCAGTTAAGATGTGAATGTATATATTCTTTGAACAGTTCTTTTCTGTTTTCCCTTTGGTCATTATTTGAAGTGTTTGTGCTTGGGTAAAGAATACGTTGTCACAGATGTACTTTTTTCCCTGCTCTGCAGACATAGGTTTGATATTAAGACATTATGGCAGGAGCAGGTAGGAGGAGATGGGCTGCGTGGGAGTCAAATTAGTAGATTTGGCAAGATAAATTCTGTCAAAAGTCTGGGTGAATGAATTTATGCTGTAAATATTATGTATTGGAAAGTTTTCCCCAGTAGGAGAAGGGCTCTTCTACCCGAAACGGTGCTTGTAATAAAACAGCATATGCAAATTTAGCAAAACCCACTTTTAGAATGAGCATCGTTAAAAGAAAAATAAATGTAGGTAATTGACTCAATGTGCTAAACTGAGATTAAATGGTGTTTGAGGCAGTGAAATAATTTAGAAGATAGTGAAATTACTGCCTATTGCTTCTGGGCGAGTCTGGAATTGAAAAGAGATGGTGGTGTAATAGCTTCTGTTTCTAGGCTGAGCTTGTGCATCTGATCTCTGAGATTTCGTTGTAATAACATAAAGAGTGCATTTGGCCTCATGTCTGTGTATGATTAAAGCTTTGTTTCAATTAATTTGTAAGGGCCCAATAATGAAAGGTGACAAGTGCTCTCATTATAGTTGAAGTCCATGGTGGAAGCCGAGCACACTATGTATCTGATGGGGTGGTGCAGTATACATAAATGACTGCTACAGGTTCCCCTCACTTTATGCGGGTTCTGTATGTGCGAATTCACTCGTATACGATGGCTCTTTTTATACCAAAAATGTGTTATATGCAAGGTAAATTCACTCTTATGCGATTGGTGTGGTGGAAGCCCGTAGTCAGGTGCATTGTGGGAGTGACGCGCACCAAAATATAGTCTCCTGCGTAGATCTGTGCTCCACGCTCGTTGTCTGTGACACGTGTTTTTGTAATTGCCATCCCCGTTATGATAGTGTGTATGATAGTGTGCTTGTGTGTGCTGTTTGCTGTCGGTGAGTACCAAAACGGCCTTGTAAAAGTGGTAGAAATGGGTCTGGGGGTCAGTACAGTCCAGGTCTTGGAATGTATTCCTGTTTGTTATATTGTGAAGTGGGTTCCCTCCATGCAAATTTGATTTATGCACCATTTTCCAGGAACATATGTACAGCGTAAAGCGAGGGAAACCTGTATCCCTTTTATAATTAAACTACATGATGTACAGTGATGGAAGTTAAGTGAGAAGTGGCAAAGAGGATGCTTGCTCCACTTCCATGGAGCTCCAGGGTAGCATCCCTCTCAAATACAGGCTCCCTTCTTGCTCCTACTCCGTGTGCACTAGTCCTGAAAACGAAGCAGTGAAGCCAACTCAGAGGTGCCCCATGCCACTGTTCTTGAGACCTGTATCTCTAGCTTTCTTGAGAGAGGTGGCAGGGGGTGCCCTGAGGTTAGATTTACTGCTTCATTTCCAAGATGAGGGCCAGATTAGGAGGGGTGCCTCCCAGTGGTTGCTACAGAAGCACTATGCATGCCCTCAAAATATCGTAGTCCTTTTGTCAGGCCTAGCACTGACCCAACTTCCCAGGAGTTTATACAGAGTAAAGACTCCACAGTGCTGTAGGATTTCACCCAAGGACTTTTTGGCTTTGGGTTTTTTTTTTATTTGGGCAAAGAAATATTTCACAAGAAAAATTAGCTTCATATTTCTTGCTCATGGCCATCAGACGTACTTTTCACCCAATATGTGCATTCCAGAGCAGTGTATAAAGGTGGCATTTGTACTGTGGTTTTAACTTGTCTGATTTGCTAAGTTGCACAAACATTGTAAATTAATGAGAGGACAGACTCCAAGGAGGCAGTAAAAGTGTGGGGATTTAAAAGGAAAAGAAGTAAGTTTCAAATATTGTCTGAAAAATTGTCAAATTCAGTAGTGGCTTAGAAACTTAATGAGCTTTTGCTATGACTGAGCATGAGCAGCAGCAGTTTCAGCTGCATGTGTCTGGCTGCCTTTGCCAGGGAGTAACCTTAAATTCCATTTTGGAAAAATGTAAGAAGATTACCAGCTTTCCTTGGAACAATGACACATGCTCTGCCAGGAAAAGCATCAGCCTTTCCACTGACTTATAACTCCTGGCAAGAGACGGTCCTTCAGCATTCATGCGTCTCTCCTCACTTGATAATTCTATTTACATACAGCAGTGGCCAGCAGCAGGGTTTCTTAGTTGCAATGTGAATGTATTTGGATATTTTGCCATTGTGAGAGATTAAATTAATGCATCTTTTCTGTTAAATGTGTTGCATTATTTCACAGGAGATGTATTTTGCCTCTCTGCGGGGGTGTGTTTGTCGCAGATAATTTGACTGATTAGCACCCAAGTCTGAGCACCAAAATTGGACTAACATGCATGACCAGCCATGCTGCAAAGTAACTTCTGAATGACCATGTCTTCACTCATGCCGCGTTCGTGTTTGTGTGTTACTAGGGCTCCTGGGAGGATCTTGTTTTGTTGCAAGAAGCTGAACCACTTGGGGGTTCTTTCTTTAGGGAATTCTGGGAGAATTTGTTTCCTTCTGTGCATGTGCAAGGAATCTGAAGGTTATTGTTACTCAGTGCTGCATCATCACTGTAAAGTGGCATGTGGAGCCCAGAGTCTGGTTCCCACTTCTATTCCAGGTCAGCTAGTCCAGGTTGAAAGTGCCTCTCGGAGCACTATGTGCTTGAGCAGGACGAGGGATAAAGAGCAATGCTTAGAATCATACAATCATAGAAATTAGGGTTGGAAGGGACCTCAGGAGGTCATCTAGTCCATCCCCCTGCTCAAAGCAGAACCATTCCCACTGTCATCTGAGCCAAGGCTTTGTCTACCTGGGTCCTAGAGGTTTTTAAGGATGCAGATTTCACAACGTCCGCAGGTAGCACGTTCTAGTGCTTTACTACCCTTGTAGTGAGAGAGAGTAAGAACCCACGTGAAGACATTCCCCAGGTGTGGGTCCACACAAGTTTGAAGGTAAGGTGCCTCCTTGCAATATAAATGCCCATATCCTTTCTTTATGTTGCCTTTCTTTATAGCATAGCCCAGCTATTTCTTAATATCGTTTTCCCTCTGTTTGCTTAGCACAGGTCTGCAAAGAGGCTATAAATTGGGAGCTCCTGCTTGCATAGAGCATACTTTTGTGCTTGGCAGGCCTATCTCGCTAACTCTTCACAGCAAATACCTTCACATATTCCTCACAAAGATGCCTGGCTCTAATAATACTTACTGCATTAGGTTTAATTTTTCAAAGTTTTGCTTGTCTTTATAGGTAAATACTCTTCTTGATGGACAAATACATTTATTTTTTAATTTCATTATGGTATGGGTATAATTTGCCTGTATATGTCCCTGGCGGCTTTTATGAGTGTAACATACAGTTGTCCATATGATTGGATAATCATCAGCAATCCCTCGCAATCAAGGATGATAGTCTTCCATGATTGCTTTATCTGTGGGTCTAAAGATAGCTGACAAGGCATATCCAGGACACAGGTTCTGTTGCAACTCAGGCACGTGTTTGTGCCTGAGTTGCAATACAAATTCAGGCACATGGTCAGGCACACGTCTGGTGGAAGGGCAACATAGTGTGCAGGCAATCCAGGAAGTTTTTGGAGAGTACTGGGGACAACTTCCTGGTGCAAGTGCTGGAGCAGCCAACGAGGGGCTGTGGTCTTCTTGATCTGCTGCTCACAAACAGGGATGAATTAGTGGGGAGTTTAGTAATGGATGGCAACTTGGGCAGCAGTGACCATGAGATGATTGAGTTCAGGATCCTGAGGAAAGGAAGGATGGAGAGCAGCAGAGTAAGGACCCAGGGCTTCAGAAAAGCAGACTTTGAATCACACAGGGAACTCATGGACAGGATCCCCAGGGAAGCCAGATTCATGGAGAGAGGAGTCCAGGAGAGCTGGCTGTACTTTAAAGAAGCCTTACTGAAAGTGCAGGAACAAACCATCCCAATGTGCAGGAAGACTAGCGAATATGGCATAAGTCCAGCTTGGCTTAGCAGGGAACTCTTCAGTAAACTAAATCAGAAAAAGGAAGCTTATAAGAAGTGGAAACTTGGACAAATATCTAGGGAACAATATAAGAGCATTGCTCGGGCATGCAGGGATGAAGTCAGGAAGGCCAAAGTGCAATTGGAGTTGCAGCTAGCAAGGAATGTGAAGGGGAACAAGAAGGGTTTCTATAAGTATGTCAGTGGCAAGAGGAGGATCAGGGAAAGTGTGGGTCCCTTACTGAATGGGGGAGGCAGCCTTGTGGCAGAGGATGTAGAAAAGGCTGAAGTGCTCAATGCCTTCTTTACCTCAGTCTTCACAGGCAAGGTCAGCTCCCAGACTACTGCACTGGGCAGCACATTTTGGGGAGTTGGTGAGCAGCCCTCAATGGTGAAAGGGACTCCTTATAACAGCTGGACATGTACAAGTCCATGGGGCTGGATGGAATGCACCCGAGGGTGCTGAGGGAGTTGGTTGATATGATTGCAGAACCATTGGCCGCCATCTTTGAAAACTCATGGTGATCAGGAGAGGTCCTGGATGATTTGAAAAGGTTAAACAAAGTGTCCATTTTTAAGAAAGGGAAAAAGGAGGATCCAGGGAACTACAGACCAGTCAGCCTCATCTCAGTCCCTGGAAAAATCATGGAACAGATCCTCAAGGAATCCATTTGTAAGCACTTGGAGGAGAAGGCGGCAATTAGGAACAGGCAGCATGGATTCACCAAGGGCAAGTTGCACCTGACCAACCTGATCGCTTTCTGTGACGAGGTGACGGGCTCTGTGGATGCAGAAGACCAGTGGATATGGTGTGCCTTGATTTTAGCAAGGTTTTGATACTGTCTCCCACAACATTCTCGTGGGCAAGCTAAGGAAATACGGGCTGGATGAATGGACTGTAAGGTGGATAGAAAACTGGCTGGAGCATCAGTCTCAGAGAGTAGTAATCAATGGCTCAATGTCAGGCAGTATCAAGTGATGCACTTCAGGGGTCAGTCCTGGTGCCAGTTTTGTTCAATGTCTTCATCAACAACTTGGAAGATGGCATAGAGCGCACCCTCAGCAGGTTTGCAGATGACACCAAGCTGAGGGGAGTAGTGGATATGCTGAAGGGTAGGGCTAGGATTCAGAGACCTAGACAAATTGGAGGATTGGACCAAAAGAAATCTCATGAGGTTCATCAAGGACAAGTGTGAAGTCCTGCACTTAGGATGGAACAATCCCATGCCCGGTACAGGCTGAGGCTGACTGGCTGGGCAGCGGCTCTGCAGAAAATGACCTGGGGGTCACAGTGAACAATAAGTTGAATATGAGTCAACAGTTTGCCCTCGTTGCCAAGATGGCTAACGGCATCCTGGGCTGCATTGGTAGGAAAGTTGCCAGTAGGTCAAGGGAAGTGATTATTCCTTTCTATTCAGCACTGATGAGGCCACATCTGGAGTCCTGTGTTCAGTTTTGGGCCCCCCCACTACAGAAAAGATGTAGACAAACTGAAGAGAGTCCAGTGGAGGGCAATGAAAATGGTGAAGGAGCTGGGGCACATAACTGTGGGAACTGGGCTTATTTAGTCTAGAGAAGAGGAGACTGAGTGGAGATTTAATAGCAGCCTTCAACTACCTGAAGGGGGGTTCGAAAGAGGATGGAGCTGGACTGCTCTCAGTGGTGGCAGATGACAGAACAAGGAGCAATGGTCTGAAGTTGCAGCAAGTGAAGCTTAGGTTAGATATTAGGAAGAATTTTCTCACTAGGAGGGTAGTAAAACACTGGAGCAGGTTACCCAAAGAGGTGGTAGAAGATCCATCCTTGGAGATTTTCAAAATCCAGCTAGACAGATCTTTGGCTGGGATGATCTAGTTGGGGCTGGTCCTGCTGTGAGCAGGGGGTTGGACTAGATGTGACCTCCTGAGGTCCCTTCCACCCTAACTTTCTATGGTTCTTTGTTTCCGTGTGGGGTGGCTGACTCTGGATTCTTGGTTCGGTCCATGACACACAGTTTCTGCTCCAAATTTTTCATCTCCTGTTGTCATGGTGAAGTTTCAAAGTACTGAAATCCTTGCAGCAGACTCATCTTCCATTTGGGCTGAGCAATAGTCTCACAGGAGTTGATGTCGATGTTGCATTTTTTTCAAGTTGGCCTTGAGGAAGGATGTCCTTGAAGCACTTTCTCTGCCCTCCTCTTTGAATATATGCTTTGACTGAGCTGGGAGTATAAAACTTGCTTCCGGAGTCTGGAGTTGGACATCTGGATGATGTGGCCGGCCCAGCAAAGTTGATGTTGGATGATCATCGCTTCAATGCTAGTAGTATTTGCTTGCGAGAGGATGCCAGCATTGGTGTACCTGTCTTCCCACTGGATTCGAAGGATCTTTCACTGACTGTGTTGAAGGTACTTCTCCAGAGAAGTGAGGTGTCTCTTGTATGTTGTCCACGTCTCAGCTCCATACAGTCAAGTAAAGATCATGACCGCTTGATAAACCATGAGATTGGTTCTGAATCTGATGTCTCAGTCTTCAAACACCCACTTCCTCAGGCATCTGAAGGCTACGCTTGCACATTTATGGTGACACTTCCTTCATTGATGTCAGCCTTCTGTGAGAGATGGCTTCTCAGATGTAGCAAATACTCAGCCTTCTCCAGAGTCTCACCATGGATCTGAAGTATGGGAGCCAGTCCGAGTGACAGAAACAAATAGATGAGTCAGTGATTGGCTCAGTAATCATCAGCTCCTAGCATAGCTCGGGTGATGTGGACATCTTTGCGATCCCAGGTATGAACGATGGCATAATCAGTCAAGTGCCAGTGCTTAGATTGTGAGCCTTGCCATGATGTTTTGTACCTGTTTTTCTGGTGGAATGGGGTGCACAGACCAAACCACTGCACAGTTTGCAAGGGTATCCACATGCTTAAGAGATTTACTCTGAAATATTATAAAAATTCCCTTTGTGGTAGCTCAGGAAGTTATAGCAATGTCTTATGATTATTCACATGACTCTAAGGTCAGATCTCCCCAGCTGCCAGTCATGAGTCGATGTGGGTCCTGTGTTTGTCTCTGCATGATAGTTCAGTATGTGGATTCATATGCACAGAACATATTTGCCTGATGATGCAGTTTGAGAGGTGTGATCTCTCTTCTGAGTTCAGTGGAAGCAAATTTGGTTCTAGGGTGGTGTTTTTAGATCAGGTAGGTTTTCTACAGCTTGTTGTATCTCGGTATATCTTTCCCTTCTAATGAACTTAACTTTAAAGATAACTTAAGGACAGTTTTGAGTAAAAAGCAGTTGAGTGGGCAAAGTTTTTGGTTAATGAAGTATGCAGGTTTGATATAGAATTGAAGGTGGCAAGTGCATGAACTTGGTCACAAAATCCACAAGGTTTCTTTGGCAAAGCTGTTTTTCTCACTGTGCTCTATGATGCTGTCCACATCCTTTGGGAAAGGGGGGAAACAAGGAAATATAAAGTCAGAAAATCCAAATGAAATGGCTTTGACCTTATGTGCCACAGGCTTAGCTGGTGTAAATGGCAATGCAATGCCAGCTGACCCCAGTTGAGGATTTGACCCTACAGCTTAGTAGCCAACAGCTCTAGTATTTGTAACTCACATAGAAATTTTCTTTTAAAAACTTTTTTTTTTTTTAAATTACAGTATATGGGAGGAGACTTCTGGAGTCTATCACTGCAACACAAAGCGTAAAACAGTCTGTTGCATGCTTCTTATTAGTTGTACATTACTTTTATATTTCTGGTCACCTTGACAAATGAAACGTGCTCATTAAAGCAGGGCCGCTTAAAAAGTTGCCTTCAATCTAATTGAAGTCCTCAACATTGTCCTTGCCCTCCCCCCCCCTTTTTTTTTTCTTGGGTCCTTCAGCATGGAGGGTGGCAGGTTTTGTGTGCTTTGCATACAGCCAGGTTCTCAGCCAGCATTTGCGATGGTAGAGCTCCAGACAAATAAATGAGACTGTGAAATGCCTACTCTTTGGTCCAAATGATGATTTTTCCACAACTTCATGCATAGTTTATTCATAGCAGCCTACTAGAAGGTTTCCAAACCACTTCAAATGGGACAGATCGGGTGGGGGAGAGGGGAAGGTGATCTGTGTGTGTGTATTTTTACCCCCAGTAAAAAAAAAAAAAAAAAAAAAAAAAGAGGCAGCAAGAGTTACTAGCCTGTTTGAAAAAAAGGCATGTGGTATAAAACTGTTTAATGCTGTTAACTGCATAATATAAGTCACACTTCTGGATGGTATTATACCATTCACTGTTGAAATCCTTTCTCTAATTATTTATTTCTAGGAGAGGAATCCTGAGAGCCAATACATTTTTCTATTTAGGAAACCCATTTAATCACTGTATATCTCCTGCTTATTAGAGATGAGCTGCTTTATCTCAGAAAATGAAGAGACCAGTAAACAAGAAGCATATTTTTTTTGGCTATTCCTGCCTATGTGAATGATCAGAAAAGTCCTTGACTAGCAACTGTTACTCTTTTTAGCAAAACCTATGTAAATGAGTTATATAATTTAGCATTGCATTTCAAGATTCGGATTGTACAACTATTCCCATTAGAGTGTATTGATATGGTGAAGTCATGGTTGTTTCTTTGGCTGGCTTTCTTGTTTTGGATATCTTTCCTGCTACTCAGTTTACTGCCGTTAGCCTGTTTTCAGCAGATCATTATATTACTATCTATGGCACTTATTACTGTCCGCTGCATATTTGCGAATTTGAAGGTAAAAGAAAAATGAGATGCCAGTTCCCTGACAGACTGCAGCCGAGCCAAACAAAAAGCTAATAGGCCTATAGGATTTTTCACACTTGTCTTTCCTGCATTGATTTGTGCCATACTGTTGAATGCATACTCCCAAACTTGTCTTCATCTGTGCATTTTTACAGCACAAGAAGTTGTACATGTAATTATCAAAACATAATGTCTTATTAGGTGGTGACGTAACTCGGGCAGGATGACCACGGCAGGTGCCACTGCCCCAGGCACCCAGGCTTGTCACAGCACCACTGCTGTTAGAGCCATCTTTAAAATAGAAGTGTGTGTTTTATTGTCTGCTCATAAATGACTATCTCTGTGCTTGGCCTCTTCTTTGGTCCTGTAATTTAGTAGGTAATCTGTATCCTGTAGTTCATACATCTCAAGGGTTTTCTTTACTACTGTGCTGTTGATTTGGGATTTTTTCTTTGTGCTCTTAACTTTCTCTCATGACCTCATAATCTTAGCCTGTGTCATTGTAAAATGCTGCCATTGTGAAGATTACGATGCTGTAAACAAGATTCATGAAGTCAGTTGATCTACTTATATTAGTTGAGTGTTTACAAGAATAAATTAAATGGGCATAACTCTATCACTAAATAGCTGTTGGTTACTTTCAGACAATTTGACTATACATTTAAAGAAGTGATATATATATATAGTGCAAGACTTCCATGAGTTTTTTAGTTAGTGCTTGTGCCGATGATAGAGACTGAGACTGCTGGGGAGGATGGGGGAACTGCTGTCTCTGAAAACAGATGAAACAGGTTGCCAATCTTTGTGTGTCAGTTCTGCCCATAAGACCTCATCCAGAGCCCACCGAGGTCAATGAACTGTATAGTAACAAACTCTCTGGTCATCCATCTGTATGGATTAGGACACTTCTGCCATCGTTTCAAAACAGTCTTTTAGAAATGTAGCGGAATGGGGGAATGAAAAAGAGAAGAGTTTATAAGCGAGGAAGCTGTTACACAAAACAGCTGCTTTCTCTTTCCTTCCAGTCCAGATCACCAGGCTTTCCAGACTCCAGTTGTTTTCTTGTAGGAATACATGTGGAGTTGGCTGAGCAAAGAGCGGCGCGTCTTCTGCGAGATGAAATGAGAGAGGTGCCTTTGAATATAGTAGGGTTGAAATTTCACTTCTTGGTACAGAGACAGTTAGAGAGAGGACATTACTGAGGAGTGACACATCGTGCCAAAACGCTGATTGCTAATATTTTGTAACCCGATGCAATATTCTGTACAGGCTGTCTGCTAGCATCTCAGAAACAGCTGGATAGCTTATTTTCAGACACTTCAGTGTTGGTTTGTTCAAATGCAAACTTCAGAATGGTGTCCAGGTGACACGCTTGCTCTTCTTGAGTGCTGTGTTGTATTGCTAAACACACTGCTCTTAAATTATCTCCTGCCAGTTTACTGATCGGGGCATTGGTGAGTGTTTACATAATGGAACAGAAGTGAATTTCAGAAGATAAATGGCCAAACTCAGAGGTGACGTGATGCACCTTACTCTTGGTTTGGACTCTAACACCTTTTCTCCTGAGGTTAGTATAGGAACTTGTCTATGTGGGCACTAAGGGGGAAGATGAAGTGAATTTATTAAAGGTACAAAGTCAATGTGTATAAATTAAAGCATGTTAATCCCCGCATGGATACCTTGCATTTAGGCATAAAGTAGCTGTGTTTTGCTGTAAGTGAATTCTTCTCTGCATGATGCCTTAACCCCTTCAGTTAATTCACTTGAAGTGCTATAAATTACACCCCAAAGAGCCAGGGAGAAGACATAATTTAACCCTCACCTGAATTTAATTTTTATTTTCTCTGTGCACCCTAGTGTGTTAAGTCAGACCAAGTGATGTATTGAATAAGCACATTAGTTTAGGTCAGGGGTGCTCAAACTGTGGCCTGCAGGCCAAATCTGGCCTGCAGAACCATGGCGTCTGGCCTGCAGAGATCCCTAGGGGTTGGCAGCCAGGGAGCGATGGAAGCTGTGTGCAGCTGGATCCAGCCCTGCATCAGGATCAGGGCTGGGCTGTGTACCCCCTTCCCCCACCCCCACAGTAACTAGTGGATTGGGCCCTTGCTGTGCCTGCCTCATACTGGATCGAGCCCAGCAGCCAGATCCAGCCTGCAGACGAACCTGGCACTGACAATCCACCCCATGGGGCAAAAAGGTTGGGCACCACTGGTCCAGGTGGATCTGCATCAATCTAGTCACATTTATACAAACTCCCAACGTACGTCAACTGCTTAAAATGCTGTAGTTTAGTGCCAGTTTTCGCATTGCAGGCAAGAACCGAAATGCCCTGTTATGCTGGTAAAGTATGTGTATGCACATCTAAAAGCGCATGACAGAGGGTATGTGGCAGTGGGGCGCTGAGAGGGTGGATACCTTTTTCTTTAGGAATAGGAAGCGCACTTTTAACTGGACTGGCTGGAGCCGTCCACTGCCTTGCAGACATGGAAGGTATTTTCTTTAATACACAGCGGCACCTCAAATATAAAATGTGATTGTAAATAAAAACTTGGGGCGGGAGGGGGAGGAACTCGGCACAAATGCAACCATGTAGTTGATCCAATAAAAGATATCCATAAAAATCCTTGTGTAAATGCAACCATGTAGTTGATCCAATAAAAGATATCCATAAAAATCCTTGTGTGTCTTATATTTCCTGGACCATTATGGCCATGACATCACTCCAGTAGTACTAAAGCTTTATTGTCATATTTGAACACCTTAACTGGAAGCAGACCACACCCAGTACTGAGCAATGGGTTACACATGTGAGCAGGTAGCTTTGAGGCTTTGAACTTCCATCTGTCCGGCTTTTTACAGAAACTCAGTGTTACACCATGGAATTCATCTTGGAGGCTACAAAATCTCCTCCAGAGCAGGTAGAAAAATATACCTCCCGGACTGCATAGTACAGTGGGTATCCCTGTGGTGTATTGGGAGGTGTGGAAATTTTGCATAGGTCCCTGGTGAAAGACCTTTGGAAGAAATGTGCAAAAGAGGATTTGGAGGTGGAATGGAGGGTTTGCCTGGAGCGTAAGATGGAAATAAATACAAACATTGCAGTGTGTGGATGAGAGCGGGGGGAGAAACTTGAAGTTTTTTACAACAGAGGCTTGTGGTTAAGCAGGAAAAGTCAGGCGACGGTTTAGGCTGGTGCTGGCACCGGAAGCAAAGTTGTCTTCATATTTGAGAGTCCACATAAGTTCTGAGACTCACTGTAGCCTGGTTGCAATGGATAGAGAGGTAGTTAGCTGTGTTAGCCATAGCATAGCACCAGTAAAGGATCTTCTAAATGCCCCATGTCTTAGGCAGATACTTTTCCTGAAATGTCTGTCCCCCTTTATCAAACAAGCAGCAATATGAAAGATCACCTCTCTGTTTTTGATAAAAGTAATTCCCAGTGGAGACTTTATTTGCTATGCAGACTGAGCTGTTTCAAAGCAGTAGAAAATTTTACCTTTACAAGAAATGAGTGTCAGTTGAACTCTCTTTCTCAAGATATTTAATACCCTGAATATAAAATAAATGGTCCAAATCCTAAGGTGTTTTTTTTGGGCCAAAACACCTTTTCATTGCCTACTCGAATGTATATAGGCAGCAGAAGAGTAGTTAGGAGTCAGGAAGTGATGTCTAGTTGATGAAGACTGCAGAACTTGTTTCAAGTTTTGGCGCACTTTCTGAAGTTTGTTTAATATGTTCTGCAACTTCCTTGTATAAAGGTGCAAAGGGAACAAGATATTGGCAGAAACCAGGTTTTGTACAGTGCTATGAATTGATAAGCTATTAATTTGCTAATCTTTTCACAACCTCTTGTTGGGTTCAGCTTTGATTTGGGCTGGGATTTGCTCCTGGGTAATTTTAAAGTTTTACAGATGAATGAACTGTGTATACATTTCCCAGAAAGAAAATTCCATTTTAAGGATCATTCTCTATAAGTCCTTCATTCGTTTAATGTGTGTGTTTTTGTTTGTTTTTTTAAAAGCTGAATTTATTTTTGCTTGAAATAGGAAGCAAATAATTCTTCTGGCAAATGCAGCCAATGTCTTCACTGTTCAATTTAGTTACCACACTGCAAGTCATCAGCATTATGGTTAGGGGTGTCTCTTCCTGGAAAGCTGGCGTGCAGTGCAAATAAGGGAGGATGAGATATTCATTAGGTTCAATGCAACTTTCAGAGAAGTTTACCTTGATTTCCCTGGAGCTCTGCAACATATAAGGATCCCTGTGATTCGTTTATAAACCATAATTTTCTATAGATACATTTTCAGTGCTTTAAATCGCATTGGTTTGCAACTGTGTATAGACTTTAAGCTATTTGTGTGCAATTTTTAAGCCTCTTTAATTATAGAGAATCATACCTGCCAAAATGTCTTCTTGCTTCAGATGATATTTTTCAACCTTCATTAAGTTTAAAAAATGACCTTTTTATGGGCAATGACTAATATGGATGCGTGCCCGTGACATATTTTGGGGGTAGGTGGTCTGCTGGTTAATGGAAAACCTCCCAAGTTCTATTCCTGGCTCTTCCACTTACTCACTGTGTGTTGCTGGACAAATCCTTTCCCTTCTCATCTCATTTTTCCCATCTCTAAATTAGGGATAGCCATAATGATCCATCTTTGTAACAAGATGTGTGGAAGGAAATCGTCACAGTGCTTTAGTAGAAGTGCAGAGAATTTTCAGGCCAAATGTGAACACAGCTAAAATGTTCATAATTAATTTTGAAATCCTGAGCATGGATCTTATGCCATTGTTATTGTTGTTATTTATACAATTTCCATTAACAGTCTTCAGAGAGTATTCTTTTATTTACGAGCCCTCATTTTTCACTGATCGTTTGAATAGCAATGGACGTGTCTACATGTGCATTTATGCCAGCTTATAACTTTACTGCGCAATAAGTGGGAATAGGCAGATATCTACACGTGCAGGCATTAAAGCTCGTTAACACGGTGTATGGACAGATTTGGGGCTAAAGTTAGTCACAAGTCAGTCCACACGCACAATATTACTGCGCAGCAAGGCATCTACATGCGTGTTACTGTGCAGTAAATAATCGGGTGTACATTTGATACCTGCATGATTCAGGTATCAAATTTACCCTCAAGTCAGATTAGGCCACCATATTTACTGCATAGTACGGGCGTACACGTGAGGACACATGCCCATACTACACAGAAATTTTGGTTACTATGCAGTAAATGGGCATATGTAGATGCGCCCAATGAGCATCTTCCTCCCCAGTACCTGTGGGTAAGTATCATTGCCATTCGCCCACTTTTCAGCATGGCTGCAGATGGGCACAAGGAGAACTCAGAGAGCAAATAGAAGATGACTGATGACATGAGATACTTGTAGAGGAAGGCTCGTAGCGGTAGCAGAGAGCATGAAAAAATTAAGCGAAGATAGGATAATTGGGCTAAATTCTGTCCTATGCAGTTTTATTGTAGTCAGGGTTCCATGGTGGTGTACATCTCTTGATTATCCAAGAGTATTTTCATTAGGGCTGTGCGAAGCTTCAGGTGGTGATTCAATTCGGAGGAGATTCGGCCTGATTCAGTGGCCGAATCTCCAAATTCTAATCGAATCAAGGGACCAATTTAAATGTCAGAATCAATTCAAAGCTCTCCACACCTTTGGAAAAGATTCGGAGAGCTTCGATGTTTCGAGCGGTCCCTGGTGCCTGCAGCAGGGAGCTGCAGCCGACTCCAGCTGGTAAGTACTAGGGCTGGGCGAGGGGACCATGGGGGGCCCCCTGCCAGCCTGCCCGCTCCCTCAGCCCCCCCTGACCTGCGCCCGCTCCCCCAGCCCCCCTATGGCAGGCCTGCCCTCCCCAGCTCCTGGTGCTTTAAAAAAAAGCCCCGGTACTCACCGGGTGCTGCTGGGCGGGGGGGGAGGGGGGTGATCCCCGCTGCCCCCCACAGCATGGGGGGCTCTCCACGAGCCCCCTGGCCACCCCCTTGCTCCCCCAGCCCCCCACGGGTGCCCTGGTGGGCCCCCTCCGGCCCTTTAAGAAAAAAAAGAACTGAAGAAACCCTGGGACTCACTGCTTCTGCCAGAAGGGGTGATCCCTGCTGCCCCCTGCCACATGGGGGGCTCTCCACGAGCTCCCAAAGCCCATCGGCT
>NW_005842549.1:1037517-1038843 GCF_000455745.1 Alligator sinensis
ACGGTAAGTCTGGGGGTTTTTCTCTTTTTTTTTTTTTCCTTTAAAGGGCCGGAGCTGGTGTGGGCAGGACACCCATGGGGGAGCAATGGGGGGCTCATGCAGAGCCTCCCACACAGTGTGGGCCAGTGGGGGGCAGCAGGGATCGCTCCACCCCCACCCAGCAGCACCTGGTGAGCACTGGGGCTTTTCTTTAAAACGCTGGGAGCTGGGGCCAGCCGTGTCTCTTTTTTTTTTTTTCCTTTAAAGGGCCGGAGCTGGTGTGGGCAGGACACCCATGGGGGAGCAATGGGGGGCTCATGCAGAGCCTCCCACACAGTGTGGGCCAGTGGGGGGCAGCAGGGATCGCTCCACCCCCACCCAGCAGCACCTGGTGAGCACTGGGGCTTTTCTTTAAAACGCTGGGAGCTGGGGCCAGCCGTGGCAGCCATTGCCGGGCTGGGAGAGCGGGCGAGGGATGGGCCTGGCTGATTCAGAGATTCGGAGATTCATCAGCAGCCGAATCTCCGAGTCAGATTCGGCTGAATCGAATCGGGACAGTGATTTGAATCACCGAATCGAATCACTGTCTCCCAAATTGGCCGAATCTGAATCTGAAGCAAATACTAGCCGCTTCGCACAGGCCTAATTATCATATTGAATTGCCTGACCAGATGCTATTTCTATTGGAGTTTTCTGCTCACAAGGAGGTTACGCTTGCTAGAACAGCAGATTGGGGACTGCACAAGGGTGGCTATCCCTGGAAAGGCTGCAGATCAGGCTTATGTACATAGTCCCAGCTAAGAACTGCTACATGTTGGTTACTCCAAAGCTTGCTGCTTCTGGAGAAGCATTGCACCCGCTGCAGTAGAAAGTCAGCACTGACTTTGTCCAGTATTTCAGAGAATCCTAGATAATGGTTCATCATCCTTGCAATGCCTAGGCACACTCAGCAACTTAGAGAGGTGGTGCTGGGACATGAGACTAGTTTCTTTTATAGAGTTAAGTCAGCTCCTTAAGAGTAGTGGAAGGAATAGTTTTGTCAGTTAAGGGGGTGAGTGTTTTGTTTTCACCCCCAGTATAGCTGTACTGACAGACGCACAAGTAAAGGTGCAGTCTTGTCTTATCTGCAAAACAACCTTTTTTTGCCAGCATAGCTTAATTTGAGTGGGGAACCTCAGGCATGAAAAGATTTTCTTGCTGGTGTAAATATTCAGCAGGTTGGCTGGTCCAGCTTTCCTGGCAGATCAGGTAAGAAGGTGGGGTAGATTTGCACCTTAGAGACTAAATAAAATATGTGCATATGTGTGCGCCCCCCCCCCCTCCCAGTTTTCATGAGTTGAACCTTAC
>NW_005842549.1:1038911-1062137 GCF_000455745.1 Alligator sinensis
GGAATGCCGCGGTTAATCTCTGCATGCTGCTTGGACAAAGCACATCATAACATTGTTTAATGACTTCATATTGATGAATGGCATTGTAAAGCCTTCTGTTGTGGCCAATTGCTTGATAACATTGAAATTTGGAGACATGTTTTATTATCTAGTGCCTGCCCAAACTTATAAAATAAAAATGGAATAAAGTGGGTAGTTAGAATAAAAGGATCTCTGATATGTGAATGTTTCCAGGGAGCATTTCATTTTACAAACCTCTATAGCTGAAGATTTAATCCTTGGCTTGAACAGTTTGCCTTCCTGTGATTTGTTTTATTGTAGCACCAATTTAAAAAAAAAAGATCAGATAAGATGCAGAATCAAATGCTTTTTTGGAAGGTCTGTGTAAGTCGCAAATGTTGAGTATTTTCAATCTGGCAACTTCAGACGAGCACAGTCCTGGTTCCTGATCCCCAGCATCTCTCAGAGCAAGTTAATATGAATGTGGTGCTTCATGCATTATTACATGCCTGGCTTATCCCTGCTCACTGACCTGGTCTCTCTCTCTCTCTTCCCTCCCTTCCCCCTCCTTGCTCCTTTGATGTAGCTCTCACTCCCAGAGGAACAGAATGAAGTAACAAGAAACGGCTGCGAATCCAAGGAACTAGTCTACCTTGTGCAAATCTCGTGTCAGGTAAATGTCATGTTTTTCCCCCTGATCTTGCATACAGCATTGCTTTGTTTAATAATGTGGCCTCATAATACGTTGATGTCACTTGATTTTAATGTGCATTTTTTCACCTCTTCGCTGGCTTAGTCCTCTGAAGGATTCTTTATGTTTTGCTGTGGTTGGCTAATTTTTAAGGAAAGAAATACTGAGCTTTAAAGAGCGAAAAACCAGCTTGTTCAGCAAACAATCCTTACTGCAGTACATGGGGAGCTGTAAAATATTTAGCCAAAAGACACAGGCGTGGGTGCTTACGGGGGGAAGGGGGGGGGGGGAGTGTAAATGGGGATATGTGCATACATTATGACTTGCATACAAAATGTATATAAAAAAAAATTGAGTGCTTGAGTAAGAACAGAGGCCAGTATCTCCCACTGATTAAAGGATGGAGGTAGGGATCATGAGGTTAACTTGGCATCTTGACTTACTGTTTTGTTTTCTTTAATCACTTTTATTACTGGTGCACTGGTGCATTCAAGTTACGCAAATATGCAAATAACTTTGCTTCTCTCCCTTCTTTAAAATGGGTATAGAAACCCCAGAATGAGTGGTCATTTTGTAAACTACTTTCATATCCTCAGATGATAGGGTAAACTATATACGTTCATTGAGTGTGGGAAGACTTAGTAGACCCAGGTAGAAGTAAATTAAAATAGGATGTGATGCCTAGTCATTTTTCCACCCTAGGCTATAGCACTTCTCCCTAATATTACCTGTCTTGGCATGTTGTAAGCAAAGTAATTGTTAACTTACAGTACATTAATGCTGTTGTATTATTTGCACTCTCTTTATTTGGTTCTGTTGTGAAAGTCCAAAGAATTATAGCTAAGGGAATATTATGGGCATATTGATAGTAGATCACAGCATGTCTGAATTGCCCGTGTGAGGAAGAGTTGGTTATTTTCCCACCATGGTCTCATTTAGATGGGGAAGTTATAGCAAGTTGTATAAGCCAGGCTGTGAATTTACAGCACACGAGCGATTCCTCTCTGACTCCTTGCGTGCTTACTTTCGGGGTTTGTCTGTGCCAACTCTGCCATACACGAACACCTTGATGGCTCATTCCACTTGCCGTACACCCAAGCCCAGGAAAGAGGCAGCCCCAACCACACGCCCAGAGGCTACTCTTAGGCTTTCGGCCCTGACCACATACTGTATATTGGATGTCTCCTCAAGTCATCTCAAAGGCAGCAACATCGCCTCATTCCTGAAATGTAGCACCTGCTAGGTGGCGTCGAGTGGACAGGGCATGCCTCTTGGCAGTGATCCCAGGTTCAGCATGGAAGAAGTACAGATATGACTTTAGCACCCAATTGGAAGGCCTTGCTGGGAGGCAACTTGTTTAACTTTGAAACTGGAATAAGTTACCTCGTAATTAGTGCAAATTAAATGTTTCCACACAGGAGGGAGCTAGTGCAGAGTACCCAGGGTGCTATAAACTAACTCCTTAGCTTTCTACAAGCTAACTTCCCTGGCTTGATAAGCACGTTTTTTAAAAAGTATCTTTGCATTAGAGAAGACCAGGGCCCATGGGAGTGGGAGAAGGGGCCAAAATTTCACAGGTGAATGAAGTTTAATATTGCCTGCGATTTGTGAGCATCTCACAGATACCGTTTGCCCCTGCTGTGCTTGTAGACCAGATGGTAATTTAACAAAAATCAACGCAACTTCTAAGAAGGCAGCGCCGAAAAACGAATGGAGGGCATGTGCCTACATCTGTGCCAATTGGATTGTTTTTAACAATGAAAGGATCGAGGCTGCAATTTTTCAAGGAAGTTTGGATTTCTCTAGGTTTTGGAGGGGTGATTTTATTTATGCCCTGTTTATATCACATTGTGCCAAGTGCTGTGACCAGGAGGTGGATGCCAATAGATGATGCTGGGGTAGATGCTCAGAACCTGCCACTTGTTTTAAGCGTCTCAAGTCTGAACACCCTACCTCTGCTTCTGCAGTGTAGAGTTTTAACTCTGCCGGCCAGAGCAGCCCTGCTTAGCTCTCTCAGGGTTAATTGGGTCTCCTCCAGTGTAACTAGGTGTCTGAACATTCAGGTTTTTCAAGATGTTAGCCAGCACTTGAACCATGCCAAGAAGTGTGTGTATAGCCAGTGCAGTCTATACTGCTTGCCTGTAACAACCCAGTGCAAACAGGATTTATACTGATGTTTGTGCTGGTTTATACTGATGTTTGCTGGTTTATACTTATGTTTGCTCCTGGGTGTTTTTTCCAAGGTATAAAGGGTATTTATACACATGCTTCAGGAGCATTGGGGGGAGGTGCTTTAGTTAGAAGAGAGTCTGCTGGAGCACAGTAATTACCATGCTCCAGCAGACTCAGTGAATCGAGTCTGCTCCGACGCACTGTAATTACCATGCAGTAGAGCAGCCTCGCTGCTCGTGTATAGGCACCCAAAGAGACAGCATTTCAGAAAGTGGTGCCAGCATTTCAGGAAGACGCATGTAAGTGGACCATCATAGAGAAGTCTTCAGCAGATGGGGGCAAGACACTGCTTTTCCAGCCGTTAGAAGGATCTAGGAGCTTCAACGATCCTCAAGAATGCGAGCCACAGCCACAAGAATGTGAGCGATGAAATTGTTCTCCCATTGAAGTGCCTCACCGAACTAAACCAAAGTCATTGGGAGCTGTGAGTATTCACACTACTCAGGATTGCACAGCCTTAAAGGGCGAGCATATAAGCACTCGCTTGTCCCTCCTGGTAGTTCTCCCTCCTAATCAACTAGCGTTCTTTGTTATCTAGACTAAGTTTCAGTTCTCTTGCTTTAGTGCATATCGTATCTTGCCAACACTAAGAAATTAGAGACACTTAACTTACAGCAGTGGTTCCCAACCTTTTTTGTGCCATGGACTGGCACAGGAGTGGTGGAGCCGGCTGCCTACCTCTCAGGGCTGGCCTGCCCCCAATTTTCACCCTGCATGTCACTGCTGGCACTGAAGCCGCTTGCCCGGGCGGACAGGTCAGGGGCTGAGTGGGGGGCTCGTGCTACGACTCGGCAGCCAACCCGCTGTGGCCCAGTACTGGGCCGTGGCCTGGTGGTTGGGAACATCTGACTTACAGCATCTGGATTCAATGAAAAGCATGGAAGGAACAATACTTAGCTGCAGTTGTTACAGTGGAGATACTGTAACCTCAGACATCTCACAGGCCCCCCTAATGTCCAGGGAAATATTCCAGTCCATCACACACTGCATACAGAAGGGTGTCAGAATGGACTTAGCCTTACATTAATATTAAATGGGAGGTGGGAATAGTTTACACAAGATGATAGCGCTGTAGGGAGAGGTTCTGGCACAACTTGTCTACACGAAGCCAAAAAACTGAAAGAGGAAAAAATTATAAACCAAACGTTGCTCAACCTTAGTTTGCATTTGCTACCAGTGCTGGTATTTGACTACTTGAGCCAATTTACAGAAATCCTTTAACATGTCCAAGTGGTCGCCAAAGTAAAAAACATTTAAAGGTCAGGTCTGGAAACTTGTTCATTTGATCCAGATCCACACACACACAAAAGCTTTGAGAAGTTCATGTGTGTTTTGCTGCAAATGTAAATAGCATGGTAAAATATAAGATGCAAGTCAGCTATCCTGGCAACTTCAGATTAAAGCTCTCATAGAAATGGGCAGAAAACCCCATGCTCCAGGACTGGTTGCATTGTACCACTGTGCTATCCAAGATGGGCACTGTGCTTATAGCAGTCTGCATTTTGTGTGTGGCCTATTGAAAAGACATTTACTTTTATCATCTCACTTTGCAACCAATAACCAAACAAAAGCTTTCAAACAGCAGACCTTTAAAGAGCCTAGCTCAAACTTAGCTGTACTTGGCTAACTCCCATCTAGCATTTGCACCTAGGAAAATCTGTTTGATGCTTTCCCATCTATAAAAATAATTTTATTAGCATAAAGAGAATTATTGTTCAGTGAATATTTTGGAAAACTCTTCCAGATAAGTTTCAAAATCTTTTCTTAATAAAAAAAAAATTAAAAGATGCCTTTGGTGACTACTGTGTTTTATGCCAGTGTACAAAATACTGGTTTTCTGTGATGATCTAATTTTGAACACATTTGCCTCTGTTTTAGGGGTTATATAAACTAATCCAAGTTAATAACTTTGAAGCAAAAAGATGGATAAAGAGCTATAACTCATTTATTTAAAAAACAATGCTACAGTTCATCTTTCGGCTTCTTGAATCAGGTTTAGGATAGTAAACTATAGCTAATGGTCTGTATAGTTTTTGGCTTGTTTTTTAGTCTAAGTGAGGTCATTTTAGAGTAAAAAAAAAATAAGCTTCATACACTCCTGGGCAAAGCTTGGTATGTATCGGGCATCCAAACAGTTACCATAGTACTAAGATTGGTATTGTTAAAAATAATGAAACTTTCTTCCATGGGAAAAGAAAGGATGGATAGAAGTCCTGTAAGAAAACCATGAATGCTTTAAATCTGAGGAAATGTTTTTTGGAAAGAGCAGATTCTTCATTAAAAGCAGTAATGTCTGGCTTTCTTGCCATCAAAACTATTTTAGTTTTCCACCTTCTTCAAATGCAGACAATATTTAAGATGCATTTTACTGGAGAAGAAAAGTCCTTCCAAAGGTTGCAAAGCAGTGGTCATTTTCTTTACAGGAAACAGAGAAACACCAAATCTTCCTGGGAAGGATGTTGAGACTGTACCTGTGGACTTTATAAGCTCTATAGATGATAGCAGCAAGACGTAATCACAGATCTTAAAAAGACCACAGGAGACGTCAGAGGCCTTTGTAGGGATCATGCTGTACCTGAGTACTTTGAAAGTCCATGGATGGTGTTCACAAACCTTTTCAATTTTAGAGGGATAAGCAAAGAATTTACAAAAGGTCTGCAATGCATTTAATGAGGGCTACAATGCATGCTGGGAAATAAAAGAAACAGAATTCAGGACTCTGAAAAGATGGAATTGAGCTAAACATTGTTTTTTGTTGGGTATCAAGCAGGTTTAAATGTTGCAGTTTTCAGCACATCTGTGGATTTGTTTGAATAATGAATTAGAGCAGGGGTCGGCAACCCACAGCCCACGTGCCGGATCTGGCAGTCTGACCTGGCTCTGGCAGCTTGGAGGATCGTGATTGTGCTGAGCCACCCATCCCATCTGCAGCACCCTCCTCGGGAGCCCTCCCTGCTGCTCTCCTACCTGCATTTACCAGCACTGCAGGGTGGCCAGGTTTCTGCAGGAAGGGAAGCACAGGCAGCATGAGCTGTCCACAGGGTGGATATTTGTAGCCTGTGGCAGGGCACTGGGTCACAGACTCTGGCCCGGGGGTGGCAAAATGTTGCCAACCCCTGAATTAGAACAATTTTCAAACTGCCAACTCCAGGGCCTAGATGCATGATATTAATTCATTTCGTTTCCTGTGAACTGTACAACGTGGCTATCCCTTTCTAGCCCATATGAATTTTGTTTAAGTGCGTGAGGATCTCGATATATTGGGTCAAGGCAATTGCATACATTTATGCCTTGCTGGAAATGGAGATTCAGTATCTCCTTTTCAAAGAGCAGCATTGACATGGCTCCAAAGCAAATGCCATCCAGAGTCCCACAGCTGGAGGAGTGGTTGCAATAGCATGCATTTCCAGGGCAGTGGAGATGAAGCCAGGAAAATTGGGATCCTGGTATGAAGAGCAAACAGGACTGCCCATCCTAGGCGGTTTGTGAGGAGAGGAGAATTGGAATAGGTTTCTGCAGAGAGGAACATCTTACTCACCCTAGAAATGTCTTGAACCATGGTTACTGCTTCTATTTCCCTGTGCTAGTGCATGCTAAAAACCACAAATTGTAGTCAAATTTCTGGCCTAACCATTTGATAGCTATTTGTGCAATTGCATTCAGTCTTCAGGGTCTTCTTTTTAGCGTATTAATAATTTTATCTTGTGGGAATGAAGCCGAAGCACCAAGAATGCAGTTATGAAATACATGCCACGGAGGTGTCTCTTGCCAGGCTGAGATTTCTTAGAGGTGGACTCATGGGGCCAGATACTATCAAACACACCCAGGCGTTAGACCTGTGCGAAGCGGCTAGTATTCACTTCGGATTCGGCCGATTCGGGGGACAGTTATTTGATTCGGTGATTTGAATCGCTGTCCCAAATTGATTCAGAGATTCAGCTACTGCCGAATCTGCCAGGCCAGGCTCATCCCCCACCCACTCTCCCTGCCTGCCCCAGTTCCCAGCTCTTTGGGAGGAAAAAAGCCCCAACTCAGCAGATGCTGCCAGGTGGGAGGCGATCCCCGCTGCCCCACGCTGCGTGGGGGGGCTCTGCATGAGCCCCCCCAACTGCCTCAGACCCCCCCCCCCATGGCTGTCTCACCTGCTGCAGCTCCAGCCCTTTAAGAAAAAAAACAAACGAGAAAAGACTTGCACTCACTTTTCCTGCCAGGCGAGGGGCAATCCCTGCTGCCCCACGCCACACGGAGGGCTCTTCCATGAGCCCAGCCCCAAGGCCGCTGCAGGAGTGGTGAGTCCAGGGGGTTTTCTCGGTTTTTATTATCTTAAAGGGCCAGAGCTCGCCCCCCCACCCTGCCCGGCAACAGTTGGTTAGCACTGGGGCTTTTTTTTTTAAAACACTGGGCAGGGCAGCCATGGGGGCGCTGGGGGAGTGGGCAGGGGTTGAGGCCTGGCAGGGGTCCCCCTATGGTCCCCTCCCTCCCCTCCCCCGCCCTCTATTTACTAGCCCTGAGTCTGGGTCCAGCTCCCTGCTGCAGCCACCGGGGACTGCCCATATCATCAAAGCTCTCCAAGTCTTTTCTGAAGATTCAGAGAGCTTTGAATCGATTCGGACCTTTAAATTGGTCCCCTGATTCGATTCAGTTTCAGAGATTCAGCCACCGAATCAGGCCGAATCTCCTCCGAATCGAATCAGCACCCAAAGCTTCGCACAGCCCTACCAGGCATGTCCCATCATTGTAACAGGATCTGCACGTGGTGGTTCGAAGTTTGGCTCTGCTTTTAAACACAAACCAACCAACCCCAAAATCTATGCCTGGGAGTATTTGGCACCTAATTCTCTTATCCTTTACATGGAATTTTCTGCTGCTACAACTGAGGATAAATTTACTAAACAAAAAGATCAGATCACCCTAGTTGTGGTGCCAGTTCCCAGCGCAACTGTTATTCATAGAAGTGCCAGTATTTTTTTTAATATGAGGTTGTTTTTATCTAAAAGAGAGTTTATTTAAAAATAACAAACAGGGGAGTGAAATCCCACTAGAAGATTCAAAATTGTGATCTAGGTTATATTCATAGCATATGAAAAAAGAAGACTCATAATTTTTTCTCCCGACCAGCGTATGTATTTCACATTGCTAATCTGGCGTTATTTAGTGTTCCCAAAGCATGCCGTTACCTTTGTTGTTACAGCTCTTTGTAACTCTCCTTTTCCTCCCCCCACATCACTCTGCTTCACATGGAGAAGCATCTCATTGCTCTGATTTTTGTACACTGCTTGGTGACCTGGCATCATCCATAGTTTGAGGGCAAGCCCGTTCCAAAAAAAGAGTGCATTTGATATAACCGTACATTGTTTTTAGACCAGACCTATAAAATCAGCTGTTGTCAGCATTTGCAGGGAATTCTTTTGGAATAGTTGGTTTGTGTGTTTTAGGAATCTGGAGGATAGCTGTGTTAAACAATAGCAAGTTAGAGGGAAAAAATTTGGGGCCTAGGCTGCCAGATACTTTCAGCTTTAATGACTATTAAAGTTGCACTCAAATGAACCCTGCTTTGTCCTCCTAGGCTACACTGCTGCTGGTATGGGAGGTTGCACACATGGAGAAGCATGGCACATCTCAGCATGTCTCTGCCTGGTGCAGTAATTGGGTGGTATAAACTTCCCCTATAGAACTGATGATAAGAATCCACCATTGTTATAAGCTCTAAAATATGTCCTCTGTTCTGTTGATTCCTATTGTATAAGGAAGATATTTTACAGTGCAGAATGGTAATGCAGGATCCTTACATCATACAACTTGAAAATGCATTGAGTTACTTCATGTGAATTCAGCTAATGCAGGAGAACAGAGAGACTGCATGCATTATATTTTCCAATTGCTTCTAAGAGGCTGAGGCTTTTGTATTAGTGTCCTAACTAGGGAAAAACAGTGGGCAAGGGGGTTTGTCACGTGAGCCATTGTGTCCCATGCAAGCTGAGTCTGTCAGCTGAAATGAGTGGCTTTGTGTAAATGCAGAAGGACACACTGGCAGACAAAAATGAACCTTGCCTGGTTTTCCACTATTGCTGTCATGCAAGGGTTTTTCTACAGAGGGAAATTAGTGTTCATCAGGCAATTTACAGTGCACTGACTCCCTGTATGATTGCTCTTAGTGCTCTTGACAGGCTTATGTACAGGGGAGACTCAGAAAAGCAGTAGGAATGGACTTTAAGGTAGAGCAGTTGAACTGCATTAAGATCTTGTGTAGATATTCCATTTCAGAATTAAAGTAACCTTAAATTTATTCACCTAAATTCTCTTTGGAAGCCAGATAAACTCAATTGAATTAAAGACACTTTAATTCTGGATAAAAGTGCCCATGCAGGGATTTAATGCTGTTTAACTTAATTGTTTTAAAAATTACTCAGTTTAACTTTCCGACTGGTTCTGTGTGGACACTCCTTAGGCGGGGGGTAGCTTACTTCACTTTCAAGATGGAGTAAGCTATCTTGTACAGAGGATTTGTTTGCAGATGCTGTTGTGTGTCAATGTGAGGCTTGAAGCAGAGCACTGAAAATTCACACCCTAGCTTACTGACTTCCCCCTATAGACAGGGTCTGAGCAAAATACCTAACTAGTAACAATTCTTGGACTTATATCCCAAAACAGTCATCTTAAAGGAAAACACTACTTTATTTCAATTGCAAAGATCTGTTCCAGTGACACATTATTCCTGTATTGGTGTAAGGGAAGGGTGGGCTGGAGAGCATGCAACAGCTGTTTCAGTCTTAACTGCTCCATCTGTGTGATCCAGTAGTGATACAGGGTAGTTAAATCCCACTAACTCTGACCCTGAATGAAGGAAGATTAAAATAACAGTGTTTTGACTGCACTTGTATCACTACAGAATTGCATAGATATAAGGGTTGCATCTTAACAGATTGTATCAGTATCCTTTGGTATGGATATACTTGTTAGGTCTATCTGTAGGTCAACTAGTAAGCAGTGCAGGTGCTGCAGCGAAGGCGTGGAGTCTTATGCAGGTGTGTGGATGGTGGCAAGAGAAGCTCGACTGGAACTGTGCAAAGCAGAAGAGATTTTGGAGGCATCTGAATGCAGTGGGTGAGCTGAGATCAAGGTGGTTGTGGAAACATGTCTGCTGCTGCTGGAGAAGATGGAGGAGCAGTCGATCATTCGGAAGTGAATTCTCCATTGTCATAATGAGGGGTTTGGTGCTTTGGCAGGGGTGCCTTCCACTCTCCGTTTGCTATTGTTGTTTTTATTCATGTGGATAATGCTAGTGTACAAAAACCAGCCAAAGAGGGATGTCCAGGTGTGCTAGGCCCTGTACAGACACAAGAGTAGAGGACAATTCCTGCCCTGTAGGAGTAATACTATAAATAGAGAAGATGCAGGATGAAGGAAAGAAGTGCACCAGGCAGAAAGAACATCGAATAGTTTAGTAGTATCACAGGTGGGTTTTTTGGAGGGTGTGGGTTAGTCAGGGGAGAGAAACAGGAAGAAAACAGAAGGAAGAGGGCATGTGGTGTGGAGGAAGGGATGCTCCCCACTGCCCAGGTGTCTGTCTGCCCTGTGCCTGCTGCTGGGGGCACCAGATGGAGCAGGCAGGTGGAGTCTCCATGAAGAATGGGCCAGGACCCCCACGGGCAGCGTGTGCTCAGCTGGGCAGATGGGATGGGGCGATGGGCAGGTGGGGAGCAGCATCCAGGAGTGGGATGGGCAGATGGGGCTGAGGTCAGAGTTGGGGCCAGGACAGCACGAGGCTAGGGCCCAGGTGACAGCACAGGGCTAGGACCGAGGGCAGAGCTCCAATCTACTCCACACAGGTCCCTGCAACAGATGCCAGGCCCTGCCCCATCCACCTGTCCTGCTCCTGAGCTCTGCTCCCCATCCGCCTGTGGCCGCATCCCATCTGCCTGGCTGAGCACGTCCTACCCATGGGGGTCCTGGCCTGGTCTCAATGGAAACCCTGCCTGCCCACCTACCCACCCACTCCATCCTGTGCCCCCAGTGGCGAGCGCGAGACAGATGGGTCCAGAGCCAGATAGGATCAACTAGCATCTCCCCATCCTGCTTCCCCTTGCCCACCACACTAGACAGTGTAAACAGCTGTGACAGGGGGCTGAGGACAGGTCAGCACTTCCCTCCCCACCCCGGCCATCAACAGCTCACCAAAACTATGGGTCAGCACCCCCTCTCCATTCCCCCCACCCTCCCAACAGCTCACCCAAACTTTGTAAGTGGCCCTCCAGCCCAAATAATTCTTCACCCCTGCCCTTACCTCTGTTCATATCTGCTTATTGCCACTGAAACCTCTTAATTCTAATAATCTCTCAGAGAAGTGCTGTGTTTCATATGAATGGAAATCAAAGCTAATAAAATCTGCCCTCACTCCCTAATTTGTCATCCAGTGTTCTGTCTGAAAGGTTGATGTCAGGCCAGATTCTGTATGCTTTCCACTTCTGGCAAGCAGGGAATAAAAATAATAATAATAAAAAAAAGATTAATGTAGAATTTTCAAAGCTGGCAAGTGTATTAAGAAAAACCTTGTGCTGATGCTGTAAGTTAAGATGATGCCAAAACATTGTGAGTTAATGTTTTTGCTAAAGCTTTGCTTATTCCAGGTGTTTAAAAAACAAAATGTCACCTGCAAATGTGGAAGATGAGATATTAGCATATACAAGACGCTTGCTAAGGAACAGCCAAGAACTGTAGGTTTTTGCCCAGAGGGAAAGCAAATGGCATGTCTAATTATCAGTTAATGTTCCTTGTTCTGTACCTGTGATACTGTTGGTTAGGACAGAGTAAGTTCATCAATTAAGATAGTGGTCAATAGAGACAGTAGGCTTGTTTCACCAGTCTCTTTCTATCAGCTGTATTTTGATGTAACTTCATAGGGTTGAATGGTATTATACCCATATTAAACAAGATTCATATCATGATGTATTGGGCCCTTTTCTTGTGAAGCACAGACTTTGCTCTTAACCCTCCCACTTGACCATGGGACTTAGGCATAAGTCCTTGATCTGTGATTCATCACTGTTCCAGGTATGCAGAGTAGTGCCGAGGGACAGAAGGGATATCTGACCATCAATCTGCAGTCCGCTCTCACAATGCAGGTGGTCATTCTGCATAATGCCTCCCCTCTGTATTAGAAGGCTGGCTAGTATCAAGCCCTTGAATAACGCTACTAGCTCTCTTGAGTTAGAGTGCAATTGCATGCTAACAGATGGGCAGCCGATAGAGTAGGAATGCTGCAGTTACCGCTTGTCTTGTATCACATATGAAGATATAGTGGATATATTGAATCTGATGGCAGTGTTGCACAGACCTGTGCTAGTTTGACAGATTATTTCCTATCCTCCAACCACAGCTGCTAGAACAATATGCTCTTGCACCATCCTGGCATCTATAGCTAAAATCAGACAAGTGGGTTTATCCTTGGGATGGTTGTCCAGAGCAAGTAACTTGAATTATCTGTGATTGTCCCTGATCAATTCAGATACTTCCATATGGGTATTTAAAGTGAGACAATGGACGTGTATGTCTGCAGGATCCCAGACTAAAAGATGTTGTCCTAGGAGAATCCAGTGTCTGTTTTTAGCCTGTGTGTGGTATGACCCATAACCCAACTGGTGATGACCTTTGCTCATAACCATTACTCTTATGCATGTAAACTTATCCACTTGCAGAACTTTCCTTTCCTTATGCTTTGGATCCCAAAGTCCTGCATTTAATTTTTCCATTCATGGCTTCCTTTGATCATTCATCATTTAAATACACAGTGGCAAAGCAAGTGGGGACAGCATTGCCTTCTGCTGTTTTTGGCTTCTGCACAGCTTAGATATAATAACAGGATCACCATCATGCATGGGTCTGGGTTTTAGTGGTGTATAACTTAGCTGTTGAGTATTTATTAAATTAAACTGCCGAGATCAATGCAGTGTCATGGAGCTGCCTGTGCTAAGCCAAATTCTTTTACCAGATGCAAAATTAGGCGTGCTTTTAGACTTGTCATTTTGGCTTATCCAACAAAGTCACGGGGGGCTTCTGATCTATGTAGGTAAGATTTCCGCATCAAATCCTAGTGCAGAAATTATTCAGTGGATTGATTTGAGGATGGTAGCATTTGTACATCAGCAGGTCATGACTTTAAGGGTGGTCGCTGACTAGTTCATCAGGTCTCTTTTGACCTAAACTGCTCCCAGTTGCTGGTGTATGGAGCTTGAAGATTAGTATGTAATCCTTTCTTATTCCTATACACTGTACACATCATTCTGTGGATGGGAACGTAATCAATGGGGTAGTAATTAGCTCAGAGGGTAGTAATCAATGGCTTGATGTTTAGTTGGCAGATAGTATCAAGTAGAGTGCCCCAGAGATCAGTCCTGGGGTCGGTTTTGTTCAACATCTTGATCAATGACCTGGAAGATGGGATGGAGTTGCACCCTCAGCAAGTCTGCAGATGTCATAAAGCTGGGAGGAGTATTAGATGTACTGGAGGCTGGGCTAGGATTCAGAGAGACCTAGACAACTTGGAGGATTGGACTAAAAGAAATTTCATGAGATTCAGTAAGGAAAAGTGCAAAGTCCTGCATTTAGGATGGAACAATCCCATGCACCAATACAGGCTGGGGGCTGACTGGCTGGGCAGCAGCCCTGCAGAAAAGGACCTTGGGGTTATAGCGGGCAATAAGATGGATGTGAGCCAGTAGTGTGCCCTTGTTGCCAAGAAAGCTAACAGCATACTGGGCTGCATTGCCATCAGATAGAGGGAAGTGATTCTTCCCCTCTGTTCAGCACTGGTGAGGCCACATCTGGAGTCCTGTGCCCAGTTTTGGGCCCCCCAGTACAGAAGGATTTGAACAGGTTGGAGAGAGTCCAGTGGAGGGCAGTGAAAATGGTTTGGGGGCTGGGATGCATGACTTCTGAGGAGAGACTGAGGGAACTGGACTTATTGGGAGTATTTACATGTACTCTGGGGGTGGGGGAGAAAGGAGGACACTTTAATTAGAGTGGCTCCAAGAGCCGCTGTGATTAAAGTGCCTGCAGCATCTCGTGTATCAGGGTCCCTGTGCTTCAAAATGATGACAGAGCACTTTAGCTAAAGCTCGTCAAACAAGCTTTAGTTAAAGCGCCCCTGTTACCAATTTGAAGATCAGGGACGCTGATGCATGAGACGTGGAAGCTGCTGGAGCGTGCTAATTAGCATGCACCTGTGTAGTCTGGAGAAGAGAAGACTGAAAGGGGATTTAATAGCAGCCTTGGACTACCGAAGGGCGGTTCCAAAGAGGATGGAGCTGGACTGTCTCAGGGGTGGCAGATTACTGGGCAATGAGCAATGGGCTTAAGTCGCTGCAAGGGAAATTTAGGTTTGATATTAGGAAAAACTTTCTCACAAGGAGGGTATTAAAGCACTGCATCAGGTTACCCAGAGAGGCTGTGGACTCTCCATCCTTGGAGGTTTTTAAGAGCCAGCTAGACAAAGCCTTTGGTGTGATGATGGCTGGGACTGGTCCTGCTTTGAGCAGGAGGTTGGACTAGATGTGGATGTCTGAGGTCCCTTCCAGCCCTGACTTTCTATGATTCTGAAAGGGCTGAAGAGCATGCACAGGCACACTCCCAGTCAGGAAGGCAAGATGAGCAAGAGTGAAAGCTGTTTCTCAAAACAAAAACGCAGATCATGTGGCTGTTCCGCCATGAACGTTTTTTGAAGCTGTAAAGGCTTTTACAATTATATGAAGTTTGTTAATGTTGTGTCCCTTGGGCATCATGCCTGCCAGGAAAGCTTTGAATTAGAGAGATCAATCTTCTTGTATCCAAATGTATTCTGTTCAGTGCTGGAGGAAAAGTTAAAGTCTCTGTTGAAACTTAAGCGGACAGAATAGTGATTATGGTTTCTCTTTGAGTGATGCATTTTGGCAGGGCCTCTGATTGTCATGTGGTGCTTTGTAGGGCAAGGCTGGGCCCAGCCACAAATTGAAGAGGACAGTTGGCTTGAAATTGTTCTAAAGAAGCACTGTTTTTTGTTTCGTAACAAAACAAGTGTAAATGCATCTCAGGGCAGCAGTTTCTCTACAATTTTACTTGTTTTACAACTTTTCCAAGACCGGGTTTGGTGGAAATCCAAAAAAGAAAGGATTCTGCTGTGCGTTCCTGCTTTTCTTAGCCATCTTGCTGTTCAGCTTCTATGGCAAACTTTGGCATGTTTGTATGTATAAAAACTGACGTTTGGGCTTGTCTATGTAGGGAGATTGATGGACATAGTTATTCCAGGGCATTTATTTTGTAACACCAGTTCTGGAATTGGTTCCCCATGTGAACACTCCCTGTTTCAGAATCAAAGTGCCTTTATTCCAGAACAGTATGTCCACCCAGGAGAGTTATTCCAGCATAGGTAGGCGTATCAGTTTTCCTTGTGTACTAAAAAGCCTTGGTGGTCTCTAGGTAAGTAAAATTTTGGGACACATAAAATTGCAAACAAAACACACATTTCAAGGGAGCATACTAACTAATGCACAGATCCATATTTTGGCCAAGTTTCTGTCTTGGGTACAGAATGACAAAGAGAGATGTATTCAGTATTTCCAACCACGAATGTTCAAAATTCAGTAACCAGGAATTATAATATGAGCATAAAAAATAATGGATGCCTATACACAAGCAGTTTTGATTAATTGAATCTGCTGGACTGTGGTAATTACCATGCTCCAGCAACCTCCAGCGTCTCATGTATCAGCATCCCCACACTTCAAAATGAGCTTTAAATAAAGACAAGTTTTAGATAAAGGGCCCCACCACCATTTGGCAGTGTGGGGATGCTGATACATGAGGTGCTCTGGACACTTTAATTAGAGGGGCTCTTGGAGTTGCTGTAATTAAAACGCTCCCCTTCCCTCCCCACCCCCTTACAGTACCTGTTTTCATCCTTTTCTCTATCAGGACCAGTGGGAGCTTAAATTTATTTCTCTAAATGAAAACCAAGTTTTTTTTCATGTCATCACAAGACTCCTGGGCTAGGGACAGACATTCAAAAAGCCTGAGCCTGAATTGATTCAATCTTTGCAGGTTAGTCTAACCTGGCTAGGCTGAATCAGTTTGTAACTGAACAGACATCCCAGAAACGTGTGCACATGCCTACAGTGGCTCAGGCTAGAAGCCGGGGCGTGCTAGAGCAGCCCTCCCTTCCCTTCTACAGTGCTGAGTTGAGGGGGGGCATGGCCAGGCCCCGGCAAGACGCTTTGATTAGGGAGAGGTTCCCCCCCGTCTTCTGACCAGCCCAGCAGGGAATTAATAACACAGTGTTTCTTACCCCTAACTCAATGCTTTATCTCACTTTATTAAGAAAACAACACAGGAACATTACCAGCTAACTGTTGGTTCTGCCTTTGTCCTGTATGCCGCAGAACGGATTGTAGCCAGCATGTGGTCTGTTAGCTGATGCTGAGATGTGTCTGTGTAAGGCAGAGAGGATGGGGAGGGAAGTGGGGGGAGCAGGGGGAAGCCAGGCAGGGAGCAGAGGGGCCAGCCCTGCTGTGGAGCAGAGATCCCCACCCAGCCCAGAGAGCATGCCGGGATGCTGGGGGACTCTGGTGTAACTTAAACCAGCAAGAGGTCTGGGACAGACATTGTATAAACTGATTTGACCCAAATCAGTTAAGTTTGATACCACATTCAACTAGGTTTATCTCAAACCAGTTTCAGCCATTTTCAAGTTGGTTTATGTGCACTGAATGAACATCTGCTCTGTTACAGGTTTAAATTAATTTCTGATCGTTTAAACTGGTTTATGTGTAATGTCTGTCCCTAGCCCAGGAGCCGGGGCTTTAAGGAGAAAGAACCAAATATGAAACTTTCAATAAAAGGTGTTGCATTTTTATTGCCTGCTATAGCTATTGGCCCCATTCGGGCCTCCACACAGACTGAAACGTTACTCTGAGCACGTATCATAGTGGATTGCTTGCAACACAGTCACTGAACGCTTGCCTTCTGGCTTTTCAAGAGATTTCTTTTGAACTGTTGACATTTGAAGCAAGTTGCAGCTGACTTGAAGATGTGTTGGCTCCAAAGTGGGTTGGCGACCCATCACTTCTAGGCTTCATTTGGAGGTCAGTGCCCTCAAAGATATGACTTCTGTGCCATGAAAATCAGGAAGGGTTCCCTACCCTGTGGATTGTGCTGATAGATGACCATTTCGGCTTTGCAGAGAGGACACGGTGATCTTGGCAGCGCATCCCACTTTCTGTCAGGTCAGCAAGAACCCTTAACGCTGTAACCAGTTTTCTCTGAGGGAAATGTCAATATTTATACTTTGGGAAACAGGTTTCCAGTTACCTTGCAGCTTACCGTCTTGGGTCCCACTCCATGCTGTGCTATATGACATCTGTTTTGGAGTACAGCATATGCAGAGCAAATATGCCAAATTTCATGGCGGTTGGTATCTGGTATACAGTGCTGGGCAACTCTGGTTGCTGCTGGGCAGGCTCATGGCCTGATTTGACATGTTCAACATTAACCCTGGGTTTTCAGTGGCTCAAGACATCACTGTACAATAGCTGATGCACTATCAATGGTATATGTAACTCTTCCCGTGCTACATACCTACGCAACACACACTCTAGATTTTCACAGCGCCGCGTGGCACAAGCACTTGGAACTTCTTTGATGCTGTGAAAAGGTCTTTCATCGTCCTGACCCAAAAATTCAAGCATCTTCCAGAGGAATCTTTATTAACTGTTGACATTATGGGGCTGTGATGTACAATAAACACCAGGGAACAATTAAAAAAAGCTGCCTTCCACAGAGAATATTTAGGGGTAGGCGTGGAGAAACATTTCTTTTTTTATGAAATCTTTTCACTGGCAGAAATTCAGCTGGCCCACGTTATGGCACCTATCATAGCTCGGCTATAAGCTTGCCTCCTTTGCTGCACAGTTCTGCAGTAATTTCAGAAAGGATTTTACAAAGGGAATTTCTGTGCACGTAAATAGCCTTTGCCATATGGTCCTGGTCCTAGACAAAAGTGCCCTACTGCAATGCTTTATTATGCTATGCTGTGTACGATGCATTGAATCGCACACCCCAAAAATGGTTTGTGCAGTGGCATAAATCTTGGTAGTTCCTTCTGTTGAAATTAGTGGCAAAGCTCTTGTTGACCTCACGCCCATCTGTATTTACACAATTCTTCCCCTATCAACTGATAATTTGGTGGGGTAGGAAACGCATCTTCCTGTGTTTTGTGTGCAGCTTCTAGCACACTGTCCAAATTCAGTAACTAACTGAGCTCACAAGTCAGTAACAGACTTGGCAGACTTCCATTCAGAAAGGGAGAATATGCCCTCAGAACACACAACAACACAAAACCAACCTGTATCTGCGTGTTTCCGAGTTCTCCCTTTTTTCTGCAAGTGTTGATACCCTCCTGGCTACTGTGAGCAGTGCTTGGGCGGTAGTGTGTGTCTATTAAGCGAAGGGGAAGGCACAGCTGTTGCAGTAAACACGGCTGTAGGAGCTCAGTTATTAATAGGTCAGAGAAGAGGGAAGCGATTTCCTTGCGTATATTTTTTAATTGATCCATTTTCTTGCTAATTTGTGGCTGTGAGGCATTTTGTTTCTTTGTTTGTTTTTAGGCTTTTGTGGCTTACCTTTCCAAGGAACCCTGTTGGTGATGGCACACGTTAAAGAAAAATGACCCACCTTAAATATTCCATTTTGTAGGTCTTGGCGCCGCTGTTCAATCTGTTTTTTCTTAAAATCAGTGTGTGCAACTGCCAAAAAAGCAGCTATTTTTCCATTTTGGCTACAGTGTTGGTTCAGTTATAAAACTTCTCCAAGCCCTCCCGGATTTCTTCTGCTGTGTGCTTTTTATTTAGTGTTCTAATCTCCTGCGTCTTTTCCTTAACTTTTGGTCATATTCAGCTTTGCAAGCTGTTCACTGGTGGTGCTTTCTGGCCTTTAAAATAGCCCAGAAAGGGCCATAAGCCGTTCTCTTCAGCACTTCTCAGAAATAGGTATAGATGCTTCAGCAAATTTGCTTTGTTCTCTTGTATGCTCAGGATGCACAGTGTGTTTGAAGAAACTTGGAGAGGACACAGACTGTGCCCTAAAGTGTCGAGCATCCTGCAATGTAGGCCTTCAGTCCTCCATACTGTGCCACAGAAGTGAAATGCTAAAGCTTTGTGTAGCCCAGGGACCTGCACATTGCAGAGAAATTTGGGGATTGTGCTTAGACAAAACACAAGGATAATGGCAGATAGAAGGAGCAGGCTTAGAGCAAGGGAGGACACCACTTGTTGCATGAAAATAACAGATGGCCATTGTTCTCGCATCCTAAAAGCAGGTAGAGACAGATGTTCACCCACTACATCGTGTGGTTCTAGCACACCGTGTTCACTACAGCCTAATTTATTTTTTATTGATCCTCAAACCAAGTCTGAGGACGAACCGTGGTGTTTGTACGGAGGCTGCACCTTAGAGCACTACCAGTGTTTGTCTTTGCTACACTATTCACGCTGATGCCCAGCCAAAATGTTTTAAGGTCTGGTATTATAATTGCGATGAGCCCTGCATTTATCTGTACTCTGCAGGAATACGTTGTGTTTCTGTAATGGAAGCAGTGTCAAATATATCACGTCTTTAATCATTTTCACACCTTTAAATTTATGTGTTTGGCAAATGATGTGATAGGTAAGTGCAGTGTTGTTGCTTAGCAACCTTAACTGGGTTTTTTTTAAACAAAGTTTTTTGCCTTGGGAACTGTAACCTCTTTCATAGATTTGCTCCCTGGTGATTACTTTTACTGAATGATCACTGAATAATACTGCTTTGATGCTTTGATCAGCCTTCAAAAAAATGCATTCAATTTGTTAGATGAGACACAGTAGTAAGGATCAAGAAATGGAGGTTTATTTGCTACTCTGCCACTGCCTGTCTTGGTGACCTCTGGCAAGTTGCTTTCAAATTTAACCATTCAGAAAATAGGGATAATGGTACCTTACTTTCGTTTGTAAAGCACTTCAGTGTGTCAGGAAAAAAAGTGTTAAAGAGTTACTGTTGCTGTCTGACACATCCGGGAGCATAGACAGGGGTCAGTGGCTTACTCCTTTTAAGTATACATAAAGAGTGTATATAACCACCTGTAAATAGATATACATTCATTTGCTGCGATGATGCCTTTAAACTGGTAGAGTTTGAGTTCCCAGTACTCAGCCATTAGTTTTTTGGTGGCTTTGAGTCATTTCTTCTGTGACGCCTGCTCAAGTTGGGATCTGATTTTAATTTTCTGACACGTAGAAAGGCAGGCCCCTAGGCACCACATTCTCTCACCCTTCCTTATCCTGTCCCCCCTTCCTCCGTGGCTCTCTGACCCATTGATCTTGCTATATAATTTTACTAGGGAGATGATTGATGTCAGAGTGTTTACATTACAAGATGTCAGGAGGGAAGGGAATTTCATTAAGGCACTGAAAGATGTAAATCTTGTTTCAGATTCCAAGAGCTTTAAGGTCTCACTTTTTTCAGTCTGTGGTTCAGAAACAAACTTAGCTCAGGAGGGGAAAAAAAGTGTGTGTGGGGGTGGGGATCATCATATCCTTAGATGCCGTGCACCATTTGTATGATTCTAAAATGTCTTATTCCACTGCAGCTCCAAAAGGTGATTATTTCCAGCAAAGACTGGACAAAACCATTGCCTGGTGGCTGGTTACTTCTTATGGCTTTAGTGATGGCCCCTGGCCAAAAGGCTCTATGCCCCTTTTCAGATTAGCAACCTAAAGTCTGCTCATTTATCCTAGTTATCCTAACTAGGCTGGAACGCACGGGAGAACAGCTCTTCTTAAGAGATTTTGGTTACATTCAGTTGGGTCAGGATTATGGGAGACCAGTTTTCCCAAACAGCTTTTCAACACATCTTCTTTCTTTTCCTGTTCAAAAGGCGCAATCAAGAAGTGCACAGAAGAATGGTTTGTAGGACAGGGACAAGAGGAGGTGTGGAAGAGAGAGGAGATGAGAACTTAGGGTGGTTACTATTAAAAAATATATTTTTGCCTTTTGCAAGTAATTAACATTGCTATGTCAATCTGTGTTAACAATTTAATAAAAGCATTAGTTTCTACCGTGGAATTAGGCTGCTCAGTGTGCACTGGGCAGTCACATTGGGCTTTCTTATGTGCTTTCCATATCTTATAGTCTGAGCTATATCTGTTCTTATCTTTCTCTTGCAGCAGTGTCTTTCTCACCTATGTCCATCTTAAGCAATTCCAAGTGAAGCCCTGAATTGGAGGCTTGTTGTCATTTTTCCCTTGTTTAAAACCAATCTTTCCTCTGTGTATTTTGTGCCCACAGCTTCCCATTGCTGAAAAGTTATATTCCAGTTGCATTCATGAGGCATTTTGTAGAGCCTGCTAATGCTCTGTATTAAGCCATATTAACTGAAGGTGTGAATTTAATGTGTGGAAGTCAGAATGCTTTAAACCCCTGTGAAGATGCTCTCATGCAGTAGTAAATTGGCCTTGCTTGACTTCAGTCCAAACTCCCTTCACTTTTATGTTGGTTTTAATATTTTCTTAATATTAAGGAAGTTGTTAGACTATACTAGGAGGTGGGAAATCTAGGAATGTTTGATAAGTAGACTTCAACTTTTATATAAAGCCACCTCTGATGCCAGACAAAAATACTTCCTGGGGAAACCCGAAGTAGTTGATTTGTTCTCTGTTTTGACTATATTTTACGCCATTTTCCACTGTGATTTGCTGCAAAAAAGGGCTGAAGGGTCATGTTGGAATAACATACAAACCCTAAAACCCAGACAGCTGTAAATGTCACCCCCACAGCAGAGCTGAAGCCTCCAGTTAGATTCTGGCATTTTCCCAGTGATGTTTTTTCTCACTGTTTTTGCTATGGCATCAATGATATCTGACTTTTGTGCCATTTACTTTCTCTTTGATTTCCTGTCTATCGCCACATGGATTGGTATGTGGTTCATAGGGCAGCCAAGTGACTTCTGTAAAAAATTCAGGATGACTGAGCATTTGAACCTGGAAGGAATAATCCCATCCATCGTATAAAATAAATAAATAAATAAATAAAATAAATCATGGGCATATTACAGAGGAAGCATGCTCAGTCCTTAGGACAGGACAGCGTCCTGTCTACACAATGTGTAGACAGCAATGGGCGCCTCACCGGGCTGTAGAATCGGGCTCAATCTTGCATGCTCTATCAGGCTCCTGGCGCCATGGATCTTGTATTCTTTGCTGCTCAGTGGCCCAGCTTCAGCAAGAAGGTTGGAGGAAGTCCTCAGCTCATCTAGCCTATGGCTGGATAGTTAGGGCACATCACTGGGAAGTGTGAGATGTGAGTTCAGACTCCCTTCAATTAAGTGTAGCCGGTTCCCTGTGTTTCCCACTGCCTGGGCAAGTGTTCTAACCCTGAAATTACCGAGCAAGAGGTTGGTGGGTTGTTGTGCTTCTTTTCCCTGGTAGCGTAGGATCCTGAGATGATGAAGGTGCATAAGGGTTCTGAGTCCAATGCCTGAGAAGCAAGAATCCTCAAACCATGGTGCCTGGCATTTCCTTTTTTGCTGCCTGGTCATTGCTTCTGTGAATATGGCTGTGCATTGAGAGAAGAAGAGAGCCATGTGCCTCCCTGGATGAAGCAGGATCTTTCTCTTGCAGCAGTGGCTGGGGAATTGGCTCCGTGGTCAGACCCAGAGGGTGGTGGTCAGTGGAAGTCAATCATCATGGTGCCCTGTGACCAGTGGGGTCCCCCAAGGCTCTGTCCTTGGACCTGTATTGTTCAACATCTTCATCAATGATGTGGGCGTTGGAGTCAGAAGCAGACTGGCCAAGTTCGCCGACGATACCAAACTTTGGGGTAAAGCATCCACACCTGAGGACAGGAGGGCGATCCAGGCTGACCTTGACAGGCTCAGGAAATGGGCAGATGAGAACCTGATGGTGTTTAACACCAAAAAATGCAAGGTTTTCCACCTTGGGAGGAAAAACCCACAGCATGCTTAACCATGCTTATAGGCTCGGCAGAGCTATGCTGGTTAGCACTACAGATGAAAGGGACTTGGGGGTCATGATTGACCACAAGATGAACATGAGCCTGCAATGTGATGCTGCAGCTAGTAAAGCGAGCAAAACGCTGGCTTGCATCCATAGATGCTTCTCAAGCAAATCCTGGGACGTCATTCTCCCGTTGTACTCGGCCGAGGTGAGGCTGCAGCTGGAGTACTGTGTCCAGTTTTGGGGCCCACAATTCAAAAAGGATGTGGAGAAGCTTGAGAGAGTCCAGAG